>NC_138304.1:52780000-53062500 GCF_965601325.2 Salmo salar
TGATTAAACAGCATGATCATTACACAGGTGCACCTTGTGCTGGGGACAATAAAAGGCCACTAAGATGTACAGTTTTGTTGTACAACACAATGCCACAGATGTCTCAAGTTTTGAGGGAGCATGTAATTGGCATGCTGACTGCAGGAATGTCCACCAGAGCTGTTTCCAGAGAATTGATTGTTAATTTCTCTACTGTAAGCCGCCTCCAATGTCGCTTTAGAGAATTTGGCAGTATGTCCAACCGGCCTCACAACCGCAGACCACGTGTATGGCGTCATGTGGGCGAGCGGTTTGCTGATGTTAATGTTGTGAACAGAGTGCCCCCATGGTGGCGTTGGGGTTATGGTATGGGCAGGTATAAACTACGGCAACGAACACAATTGCATTTTATCAATGGCAATTTGAATGCACAGAGATACCGTGACGAGATCCTGAGGCCCACTGTCTGGGCCCGTCATGTCAGAGTTCTGACCTCTAGCCCATCACGTCAGTCAGAGTTCTGACCTCTAGCCCGTCCCGTCAGTCAAGAGTTCTGACCTCTAGCCCGTCCCGTCAGTCAGAGTTCTGACCTCTAGCCCGTCACGTCAGTCAGAGTTCTGACCTCTAGCCCGTCACGTCAGTCAGAGTTCTGACCTCTAGCCCGTCCCGTCAGTCAGAGTTCTGACCTCTAGCCCGTCCCGTCAGTCAGAGTTCTGACCTCTAGCCCGTCACGTCAGTCAGAGTTCTGACCTCTAGCCCGTCCCGTCAGTCAGAGTTCTGACCTCTAGCCCGTCACGTCAGTCAGAGTTCTGACCTCTAGCCCGTCACGTCAGTCAGAGTTCTGACCTCTAGCCCGTCACGTCAGTCAAGAGTTCTGACCTCTAGCCCGTCCCGTCAGTCAAGAGTTCTGACCTCTAGCCCGTCCCGTCAGTCAAGAGTTCTGACCTCTAGCCCGTCCCGTCAGTCAAGAGTTCTGACCTCTAGCCCGTCCCGTCAGTCAGAGTTCTGACCTCTAGCCCGTCCCGTCAATCAGAGTTCTGACCTCTAGCCCGTCCCGTCAGTCAGAGTTCTGACCTCTAGCCCGTCCCGTCAGTCAGAGTTCGGACCTCTAGCCTGTCCCGTCAGTCAGAGTTCGGACCTCTAGCCCGTTACGTCAGTCAAGAGTTCTGACCTCTGTATGTCAGCGATCTCGGCCCTCAGTCTCTCGATCTCCTCCTTCTCTGTAGCGATCTGTCTCCTCAACACCTGCTCCAGAGATATCAGCTCTTCCTGCTCTGTTAGGATCTCATTCTCCTGGAGGAGAGGAGAGGAGAGGAGAGGAGAGGGAGAAAAAGCACTGTTCAGTATAGATCAGCAGATTATTTCTACTCCATAATACCCCGTGTGTGTTACCCCGTGTGTGTTACCCCGTGTGTGTTACCCCGTGTGTGTTAACCCGTGTGTGTTAACCCCTGTAGTTGTTAACCCGTGTGTGTTACCCCGTGTGTGTTACCCCGTGTGTGTTACCCAGTGTGTGTTACCCGTGTGTGTTACCCCGTGTGTGTTACCCCGTGTGTGTTACCCAGTGTGTGTTACCCAGTGTGTGTTACCCCGTGTGTGTTACCCCGTGTGTGTTACCCCGTGTGTGTTACCCCGTGTGTGTTACCCGTGTGTGTTACCCGTGTGGGTTACCCCGTGTGTGTCACCCCGTATGTGTTACCCCGTGTGTGTTACCCGTGTGTGTTACCCCGTGTGTGTTACCCGTGTGTGTTACCCCGTGTGTGTTACCCCGTGTGTGTTACCCCGTGTGTGTTACCTGTGCCAGCAGTATGTTGACCACCTCTTCTTCGTTCTCGGTCATCTCTTCTTTAGACACGTCTTCTTTAGAGAGACTGGCTATCTCCTGGGCTATCTTAGTCTCACACTCCTGCCACACACACACACACACACACACACACACACACACACACACACACACACACACACACACACACACACACACACACACGTTAGAGAGACAGGATCTCTAAAACTCCTAGGAGGTACACACGAGGGCTGGCACAATTACCATATAACCGTGTAACCGACGGGTATGGATGAAGACCGTCATGAAAACGAAATAACCGTCATTTTGGAAACGAATAGCAAACTGAAGACGGGAAGGCAGGGGATTCGAGGCGGTTGAGTTTCTGCTGTAGCACAGACTCTTAACATGATGAAACTTTGCTGAAACAAGCTTGTCTTAGCAAACAAGTCTTTGGTTGCCTAGGCAACAGCCTTCACCATACAGCAACGGCACACAGAAATAGAATGAATAGAACAGGCTGGGAACCTCTAACCCTGGTAATATGACTGGCAAATAGAACAGGCTGGGAACCTCTAACCCTGGTAATATGACTGGTAAATAGAACAGGCTGGGAACCTGTAACCCTGGTAATATGACTGGTAAATAGAACAGGCTGGGAACCTGTAACCCTGGTAATATGACTGGTAAATAGAACAGGCTGGGAACCTCTAACCCTGGTAATATGACTGGTAAATAGAACAGGCTGGGAACCTGTAACCCTGGTAATATGACTGGTAAATAGAACAGGCTGGGAACCTGTAACCCTGGTAATATGACTGGTAAATAGAACAGGCTGGGAACCTGTAACCCTGGTAATATGACTGGTAAATAGAACAGGCTGGGAACCTGTAACCCTGGTAATATGACTGGTAAATAGAACAGGCTGGGAACCTGTAACCCTGGTAATATGACTGGTAAATAGAACAGGCTGGGAACCTGTAACCCTGGTAATATGACTGGTAAATAGAACAGGCTGGGAACCTCTAACCCTGGTAATATGACTGGTAAATAGAACAGGCTGGGAACCTCTAACCCTGGTAATATGACTGGTAAATAGAACAGGCTGGGAACCTGTAACCCTGGTAATATGACTGGTAAATAGAACAGGCTGGGAACCTCTAACCCTGGTAATATGACTGGTAAATAGAACAGGCTGGGAACCTCTAACCCTGGTAATATGACTGGTAAATAGAACAGGCTGGGAACCTGTAACCCTGGTAATATGACTGGTAAATAGAACAGGCTGGGAACCTCTAACCCAGTGCGGCTTGGCAGGGTCGTGTTTCGGAAAACGCACGGCTCTTGACGGTCGCCTCTCCCTAGTTTGTACGGGAGTTGCAGCGATGAGACAAGACTGTTACTACTAATTGTATATCACGAAATTGGGGAGAAAAAGGGGTAAAAAGTTTTAAAAAATAAATACAATGAGCTCCATTTTGGTTTCATCAGACCAGAGAATCTTGTTTCTCATGAGTCCTTTAGATACCTTTTGGAAAACTCCAAGTGGGCTGTCGTATACCTTTAACTGAGGAGTGGCTTCTGTCTGGCCACTCTACCATAAAGGCCTGATTGGTGGAGTGCTGCAGAAATGGTTGTCCTTCTGGAAGGGTCTCCCATCTCCAGAGAGGAACTCCATCGGATTCTAGGTAATCCTCCCTGACCAAGGCCCTTCTCCCCCGATTGTTCAGTTTGTCCGGACGGCCAGCTCTAGGAAGAGTCTTGGTGGTTCCAAACTTCTTCTATTTAAGAATCATGGAGGCCACTGTGTTCTTGGGGACCTTCAATGCTGCAGAAATGTTTTGGTACGCTTCCCCAGATCTGTGCCTCGACACAATCCTGTCTCTGAGCTCTACGGACAATTACTTCGACCTCATGGCTTGGTTTTTCATCTGAAATGCACTGTCAACTGTGGGACCTTATATAGACAGGTGTGTGCCTTTCCAAATCAGGTCCAGTCAATTCCATTTACCACAGGTGGACTCCAATCAAGTTGTAGAAATATCTCAAGAATCTTTTTGTTGTTGTAGCAAACATTTAAAAAAAACTGTTTTTGCTTTGTCATTATGGGGTAGTGTGTGTAGATTGTAGAGGATTTAAATTGTTTTTGATTTTATGTAATCCATTTTAGAATAAGGCTGTAACAAAATGTGGGAAAAATGAAGTCTGAATTGCTTTTCCCAAATGCACTGTATGTTGTGAGAGTGTGTGTGTCCTTGCCTGTCTCTTCGCCTCCCGTAGTTTGCGTTTTAAAGCGGTGAGGATTCGCTGGACCTCCCAGAGCCTCTCCTCTTTAGACAGATCCTTTACCCCAGCCTGGAGGTCTCTGTGAAGGCAGTTCAGCAGGAACTCCTAGGGGGGAGACATTATCATGCAGAATTATAGTAACCTTTTCATATTAAACTACACAATATGTTACACTGAACAAAAAATATTGAAAAAAAAACAACATGCAACAATTTCAAACAGATAGTTTTTTTTTTTTAGAAGGAAATCAAGTCAATTTAAATAAATAAATTAGGCTATAATTTATGGATTTCACATAACCTCGCAGGGGTGGAGTCATGGGTGGGCTAGGGAGGGCATAGGCCCATCCACTGGGGAGCCAGGCCCAGCCAATCAGAATTCGTTTTTTTTTCCCCCACAAAAGGGCTTTATTACAGATAGAAATACTCCTCAGACGATCTCACAGGTGGATTCTGATAGTCAGCCACTTACACACTCCCTCAAAACTTGAGACATCTGTGGCATTTGTAATTGTATTTATTATGGATCTCCATTAGTTCCTGCCAAGGCAGCAGCTACTCTTCCTGGGTTTTATTATGGATCCCCATTAGTTCCTGCCAAGGCAGCAGCTACTCTTCCTGGGGTTTATTATGGATCCCCATTAGTTCCTGCCAAGGCAGCAGCTACTCTTCCTGGGGTTTATTATGGATCCCCATTAGTTCCTGCCAAGGCAGCAGCTACTCTTCCTGGGGTTTATTATGGATCCCCATTAGTTCCTATCAAGGCAGCGGCTACTCTTCCTGGGGTTTATTATGGATCCCCATTAGTTCCTGCCAAGGCAGCAGCTACTCTTCCTGGGGTTTATTATGGATCCCCATTAGTTCCTATCAAGGCAGCGGCTACTCTTCCTGGGGTTTATTATGGATCCTCATTAGTTCCTGCCAAGGCAGCAGCTACTCTTCCTGGGGTTTATTATGGATCCCCATTAGTTCCTGCCAAGGCAGCAGCTACTCTTCCTGGGGTTTATTATGGATCCCCATTAGTTCCTGCCAAGGCAGCAGCTACTCTTCCCTGGGGTTTATTATGGATCCCCCATTAGTTCCTGCCAAGGCAGCAGCTACTCTTCCTGGGGTTTATTATGGATCCCCCATTAGTTCCTGCCAAGGCAGCAGCTACTCTTCCTGGGGTTTATTATGGATCCCCATTAGTTCCTATCAAGGCAGCGGCTACTCTTCCTGGGGTTTATTATGGATCCCCATTAGTTCCTGCCAAGGCAGCGGCTACTCTTCCTGGGGTTTATTATGGATCCCCATTAGTTCCTGCCAAGGCAGCGGCTACTCTTCCTGGGGTTTATTATGGATCCCCATTAGTTCCTATCAAGGCAGCGGCTACTCTTCCTGGGGTTTATTATGGATCCCCATTAGTTCCTGCCAAGGCAGCAGCTACTCTTCCCTGGGGTTTATTATGGCTCCCCATTAGTTCCTGCCAAGGCAGCGGCTACTCTTCCTGGGGTTTATTATGGATCCCCATTAGTTCCTGCCAAGGCAGCGGCTACTCTTCCTGGGGTTTATTATGGATCCCCATTAGTTCCTATCAAGGCAGCGGCTACTCTTCCTGGGGTTTATTAAGGATCCCCATTAGTTCCTGCCAAGGCAGCAGCTACTCTTCCTGGGGTTTATTATGGATCCCCATTAGTTCCTGCCAAGGCAGCAGCTACTCTTCCCTGGGGTTTATTATGGATCCCCATTAGTTCCTGCCAAGGCAGCAGCTACTCTTCCTGGGGTTTATTATGGATCCCCATTAGTTCCTGCCAAGGCAGCAGCTACTCTTCCCTGGGGTTTATTATGGATCCCCCATTAGTTCCTGCCAAGGCAGCAGCTACTCTTCCTGGGGTTTATTATGGATCCCCATTAGTTCCTATCAAGGCAGCAGCTACTCTTCCCTGGGGTTTATTATGGATCCCCCATTAGTTCCTGCCAAGGCAGCAGCTACTCTTCCTGGGGTTTATTATGGATCCCCCATTAGTTCCTGCCAAGGCAGCAGCTACTCTTCCTGGGGTTTATTATGGATCCCCATTAGTTCCTGCCAAGGCAGCAGCTACTCTTCCTGGGGTCCAGCAAAATTAAGGCAGTTTATACAATTTTAAAAACTTTACAATACATTCATAGATTTCATAACACACTGTGTGTCCTCAGGCCCCTACTCCACCACTACCACATATCTACACTACTAAATCCATGTGTATGTATAATGCGCATGTTATCGTGTGTGTTTCTTCACAGTCCCCGCTGTTCCATAAGGTGTATTTTTATCTGTTTTTTAAATCTGATTCTCCTGCTTCATCAGTTACCTGATGTGGAATAGAGTTCCATGTAGTCATGGCTCTATGTAATACTGTGTGCCTCCCATAGTCTGTTCTGGACTTGGTCACTGTGAAGAGACCTCTGGTGGCATGTCTTGTGGGGTATGCATGGGTGTCTGAGCTGTGTGCCAGAAGTTTAGACAGACAGCTCGGTACATTCAACATGTCAATACCTCTCACATTGTATGACAGAACTGCACATTTTAGAGTGGTCTTTTTATTGTCCCCAGCACAAGGTACACCAGTGGCATGATCATGCAGTTTAAATCAGCTTTAATGATAATCCACCTGACATATCTTGGCAAAAGGAGAAATGTTCACTAACAGGGATGTTAAATTTGTACACAATTATTTCTCAAAAATAAGCTTTTTTGTGCATCTGGAACATTTCTAGGATCTTTTATTTCAGCTCATGAAACAGAGGAAACCAAGTCTAGATTTAACCTTTGCCTGCAGATTGGATATTTGCTGAGAGAAGGACAGTGTACTGTCTTGCCATACTCCCAAGTACTTGTATGAGGTGGACTACCTTAAGGTCTAAACTCTCCGAGGTAGTAACCACACCGATTGTTTTGGAGGTATTCAGAACAAGGTTAAGGGCAGAGAAAGCTTGCTGGACACTAAGAAAGCTTTGTTGTAGAGCGTTTAACACAAAATCCAGGGAAGGGCCAGCTGAATTTCAGACTGAATCATCTGCATATAAGTGGATGAGAGAACTTCCTACTGCCTGAGCTATGTTGTTGATGTAAATTGAGAAGAGTGTGGGGCCTAGCATCGAGCCTTGGGGTACTCCCTTGGTGACAGGCAGGGGCTGAGACAACAGATGTTCTGACTTTACCCATTTGAGAGAGGTAGTTATCAAACCAGGCCAAAGACCCCTTAGAGACAACAATACACCTTAGCCGGCCCACAATAATGAAATGGTCTACCGTATTAAAAGCTTTGGTCCAAGTCAATACAAATAGCAGCACAACATTGCTTAGAATCAAGGGCAATGGTGACATCATTGAGGATCTTTAAGGTTGCAGTGACATTCATAACCTGAGCGGAAACCAGATTACGTACCAGGGAGAATACTATAGACATCAAGAACAGTCAGTTGATTATTAACAAATTTTGTTAAACAGGCCGAGATATACATTGGCCTATAACAGTTAGAATCAGTTTTATCACGCCCTTTAAATAAAGGACGCACCGTGATTGGCTTCCAGGCAATGGGAACCTCCCCAGAGAGAAGAGACAGGTTATAAAAAGGTGAGAGAGAGGCTTGGCGATGATAAGGGGCTGCAACATTAAACAATAAAAAGGATCCAAACCATCTGACCCAGATGTTGTTTTAGGGTCAAGTTTAAGGAGCTCCTTTAGCACCTCAGACTCAGTAACTGCCTGCAGGGAGAAACTTTGTAGCGGGGCAGGGGCATCAGGGCTAGTCACGTTAGAAGGGCTGGGAGATGAGGAAGTGTTGGACGGCCAAGGAGGCGTGGATGAGTCAAATAGAAATCCTTTACTTAACGAAGTGGTGATTAAAAGAGCTCAGCCATAAAAAGAGCTTCTTGTCAGTAACATCCATATCAAATTCTTTTTTATTTGTCACATGCGCAGAATACAGCAGTTGTATACTTTACTTTGAAATGCTTACTTGCGAACATTTTCCAAACAATGAAGAGTTAAAAAGTAAGAAAATTAGCAAATAAAAATACAAAGAAATAACTAGAAAAGGAGGCTTCAGTAAAAACATTGTCTGCTTGTTCAGCTGGCTGTAAGCATTAATATTAAAATGGTAATGGAAGAAGTTCACAATGAGACAGTTAGGCCTATTTATCTTTGAGCTACCGATACGACCAAAGAAGGAGGGGCTGCCCGATACGACCAAAGAGCTTCCCAATAAAACCAAAGAAAAGTAAATGTGTTGCCCATTGAAACCAAAATGTTCCAATGTTGATTATTGCAACTTTAAATGCTTACAGTTTAAAAAGTATAGCCTAACAGTTATTAAAATGCTGCATCGAAGCAGCTAAATTAAGAACAAGATGTCTACCTTAGAAGATGAATGAGACCAGTTTAACTGTCCTAGTCTTGAAATTCAAATGAACGCACCTGCCTTAAACAAAATACACCTTATGGAACAGCGGGGACTGTGAAGCAACACAAACATAGGCACAGATACATGCATACACACACACACACGATAACATACACACTATACACACACACGTACACATGGATTTTGTGTTGTAGATATGTGGTAGTGGAGTAGGGGCCTGAGGGAACACAGTGTGTTGTGAAATCTGTTATGAATGTAGTGTAATGTTTTTCAAATTAGTAGCTTGGAGATCCATAATAAATACAAATCTGACCACTTCCGTATTGATCGAGTCACTGGTACTCCCTGCTTTAGTTTTTTGCTTGTAAGCAGGAATCAGGAGGATAGAATTATGGTCAGATTTGCCAAATGGAGGAAGAGCTTTGTACGCGTCTCTGTATGTGTAGTAAAAGTCATCTAGAGTTTTTTTTCCCTCTGGTTGCACATTTAACATGCTGGTAGAAATGAGGTAAAACGGATTTAAGTTTCCCTGCATTAAAGTCCCCAGCCACTAGGAGCACCGCTTCTGGATGAGCATTTTCTTCTTTGCTGATGGCCTTATACAGCTGGTTGAGTGGGGTACTAGTGCCAGCATCAGTTTGTGGTGGTAAATAGACGGCTACGAAAAATATAGATGTGAACTCTCTTGGTAAATAGTGTGTTCTACAGCTTATCATGAGGTATTCTACCTCAGGCGACCAAAACCTAGAGACTTACTTAATATTAGAGATCGCACTCCAGCTGTTATTGACAAATAGACACACACCCCCACCCCTCATCTTACTTGCTAATGCACGGAAAACCCAGCCAACTGTATATTATCCATGTCGTCGTTCAGCCACGACTCGATGAAACATAAGACCTTACAGTTTTGAAATTCCCGTTGGTAGGATAGTCTCAAACGGAGAACATCCAGTTTATTTTCCAGTGATCGCACGTTGGCCAATAGAAGGGATGGTAGAGGTGGGATACCCACTTGACGACTAATTCTCACAAGGCACCCTGATCTCCGCCCCCTGTATTTCCGTCTATTCTTCAGGTGAATAACGGGGATTTGGGCCTGGTCTCAGAGAAGCAGTACATCCTTCGCGTCGGATTCATTAAAGAAACAATATTTATCCAGATTGAGGTGAGTAATCGCTGTTCTGATATCCAGAAGCTCTTTTCGGTCATAAGAGGCAGCAGGGTAGCCTAGTGGTTAGAGCGTTGGACTAGTAACCGAAAGGTTGCAAGATTGAATCCCTGAGCTGACAAGGTTAAAAATCTGTCCTTCGGCACCTGAACAACGCAGTTAACCCACTGTTCCTAGGCAGTCATTGTAAATAAGAATTTGTTCTTAACTGACTTGCCTAGTTAAATAAAGGTAAAAAAAAATGATAACAAATAAATGAGACGGTAGCAGCAACATTGTGATCAAGATAAGTTACAAACAATGTGAAAAAACACACAATAGCACAGTTGTTTAGGAGCCCCTAAAAGGGCATCCATCCCCTCCAGCACCATTATCAGAGTAGTGTCTGTTTTTCTTAATATGTGTTTTGTAATTTTGTGTATTGTTCGTTGTATACATGTTTGATGTATTTATGCAGGGCTCATCAGAAAGAGAGACCCTAGTCTCAGTATGACTTCCCTGGCAATAAAACAGCTGTGGTCAGTAGTCAGCGGAAAAACATCAGGTATTAAATTTACAAGCCTTATTTTCACATTTGCGTAAATTAGCTTATAAAACGAGTTACTTGTTGATATAACACTTGTTGCTAGGCAATTAAGTTTAGTATTGAAACACCATGTTAACTCAGGGGAATTTCTGTAGTTACAAAAAGTTGAATATTGTAAAACGTATAATAGTTTTTAGAGTGTTTGTGATTTGGAGTTTATCTTAAAAGGTGTACGAACCGCAGTGTTCCAGACAAGTTGTTTCTCAAAAAAGATGTCGGAATAATAAATAATAATAAGTATAAATAATGAATAATAATAATGAATAATAATAATTAACAATAAAGATCATGAATAATAATAAATAATGCATAATAATAAATAATAATGAATAATACATAATAATGAATAATAAATAATACATAATAATAATGAATAATAATGAATAATAATAGTAGTGAGAGGAATAACAGTAGTGTGTTGCTTCACAATCACACTAACGAGGCTATATACAAAGAGTACCTGTACAGAGTCAATGTGCAGGGGTACGAGGTAGGTGAGGTAATATGTACATGTAGGTAGGGGTAAAAATGACTAGGATAGGTAATAGCAGCGTGTGTTGGAGTGTCAGTATGTGTTTGGGTATACTCAAGCGAGTGCACAGAGTCGACGTAAGAGTCCGTGTAATAAAAAAGGGTCAATGCAGTAGTCTGGGTAGCCATTTTGATTAACTGTTTAGCAGTCTTATGGCTTGGGGGATAGAAGCTGTTCAGGAGCCTTTTGGTCCCAGACTTGGTGCTCTGGTACCGCTTGCGGTGCGGTAGTAGAGTGAACAGTCTATGACTCGAGTGGATGTGGTCTTTTTGACAATTTTCCGGCCTTCCTGTGACACCGCCTGGTACAGAGACATGGGCAGCTGTGAGGAGAAGGGTGTATTCTACAGGTCTTTCACCGTGTTTCAGAACCTTTTTGGGGGGTTAGACTCACAGAAAGAGAACTGTATTTGAACAAACGTTTAGTTAAAAAAAGTATGGATTTCAGTAAACAAATAAGGCACGGAGCTACAGAAGACCAACATAGGTAGAAGCTAAGGGTTTAAGAATTTACAGCCTGGATGTAGTTGGAGGTTCAGTCCTCCCACAGTCGTCTCCGCTCAACTCCATTGATGTGCTGTACATCGTGAAGAGGAGGGGAAAAAAACTAGGCTAACTTTTAACACAGAGATGAACAGGAAGTCACCGGAGCAGCATCAGTGTCCTAGATACCATCTACTGCCCCTTAAAAACTGCTTGAGTAGCAGTCAGCCTGCTTCAGTGACTAAAGTTGTACTGCAAATATCTGTTCAAACGCTCCCAACCTGTCGTCGTATCTCCTCCTTAATGCTGTCCTGTGTCTCTGGCAGGGCCGGCATGGTGGCAGCATTGGACCAGCGGAGGGGACGGGACACGGGCCTCAGAAACACTTCCCCAAACAGCTCTCTCACGTGGGTGAAGAACATGTACAGGACCCTGTTACCAATCTGGAGGAAAGAGGACAGTGGGTCAAAAACACAGGAGCACAGATAGACGGGACAGACAGAAGACAAGATGAGGATATAGGTCACCTGCATATTAATTGCACTGACGCAGTGTTAACCCTTTGAGCTAAAGTCTAGTAGTTTGTAGGGGTGATAATGAAGTCTGCTAGTTCAGTGTAAGTGGAGCAACCAACATCGTACCCTGTTGGGAATGCATTAGCTCTAAAAAAAATAAAAATAATAATAAATAAATAAAAAACTGGGCCAGGATTTCACTGAGGACCCTTCTCTCCCTCACTGCTTTCCCTCCCTCCCTCCCTCCCTCCCTCCACATGTCTATGGGATTCCTGTATGTAATGAAAAGCGATCTACAAATACAATTCATTGTTATTACCTGTACAGTGGGGTTGAGTACGATGGATATATTCTGGATATTCATCTTGGTGTCGGTCTCCCTTGTGATAACATGCTCCATGTGAGTGACCAGCCAGGACAGGAGCAGACGGCTGCCAGGGGGCACCTCCGTCAAGAGACGCTGGAACTCTGTCACCTGACAAATAAAACACCGTTCTAGAACTCTGTCACCTGACAAATAAAACACAGTTCTAGAACTCTTGTCACCTGACAAATAAAACACCGTTCTAGAACTCTTGTCACCTGACAAATAAAACACCGTTCTAGAACTCTGTCACCTGACAAATAAAACACCGTTCTAGAACTCTGTCACCTGATAAATAAAACACCGTTCTAGAACTCTTTTTCAAAAACACACACAGGGGCCATACTTGTGAACATTTGCTTATATCCTGGTTTAAACCATTGGTCTAATGGCTAGCTGCTAGATTTTCTCATTGGCCAACTTGGTCAAATTAGTCGCGACGCTTAGGATGGCCAGCTGATCAGATAATTATAACAAAATAACGAATCAACTTATCAGAGACCTTAAAACGGTACAGCCTCCATCCAATGGCATTTGTTAAACAGGCTACCATAGACAGACTGTTAATCCATCCAGCTGCTTGGTTTAATTGGTTACCCATGGTCAAAGTGGAGTACGCCACTATATTTTAATATGATGCTGTCTTAACCAGGCTACTGACGTTATACAACATTCAAAAGGCTTTTCCAAATCATCGTCCAATCAATTGAATTTACCACAGGTGGACTCCAAGTTGTAGAAACATCTCAAGGATAATCAATGGAAACAGGATGCACCTGAGCTCAATTTCAAGTCTCATAGCAAAGGGTCTGAATACTTATATAAATAAGGTATCTCTGTTTTTTTATTTGTAATACATTTGCAAAAATGTCTAAAGACCTGTTTTCGGATTGTCGTTATGGGGTATTGTGTATAGATTGATGAGGGGGGAAAATAAATGGATCCATAATATCTAAAGCTGGTCATCAAATCACCTCCTCACCTTCTCAGCCTCAGCCGGTCTACTGCAGGCGTCCTCAAAGCGTTGAGCCAGGTCTCGCCCCAGCATGTTCTCAGGCAGTTCTCGGAGGTACTGTTTCAACAGGCTGGCTACGGTGTGAGGATCATACTCCTCCAAGCACGGACACTCCTCGCGGTCGTATGCTGCCTTCAGCTCGTCCACTTTAGACTTCATACCTGGGAGGGAGAGAGAGAGAGAATGGAGGGAGGGTTACTGCACACCAAGACAATACCTGCCACACGGTAGATTCCCCCTCACACACCAAGACAATACCTGCCACACGGTAGATTCCCCCTCACACACCAAGACAATACCTGCCACACACCAAGACATACCTGACACACGGTAGATCCCTTCACACCTCATTCCGTAGCTCTCGATGTAGTCGATACACTCTCTGAAGACCGCGGGGAGCTGAATCCCGTCGTACAGGGCTGTTCTCTTCACTGCCTCAGCCAGGGGAGCTCCGAAGATGGGTCTGGGGAACAACAATAATAGTTTAAAATCACCTTTTTAAAATGTCAAAGAACGGATATTAGTACTTTTGGCTATTAAAACAAATCCCTGAGAAACACGCTCAGTTTGAAAGCACATAGTCCAGCCACACACACACACACACACACACACAAAACAACAGGATCTAACCAACCTTTCACTCAAAGTCAAATTGTAATCAGGTCTGAGATTTGGGGACCTTGAACCGTCGTGTCTACCTGAATGTAGGTATCTCCACGGGGATGGACTCCGGCTCTGCCGTAGGCTTCTTCTTCTTCTTCTTCTCTTTCCACTGTTTCACCACGTCAGCTGCCGTCAGGTCTTTAGACTTCTTGTCCTTCTTGTCCTCCTTGGGACACTTCTCCTTCACCTGGGAGACATTGGAAAACACAACGTGTTCAGTTGGTAGAGCATAGTGCTAAGCGACACCAGTGGTAGTGGGTTCGATTCCCGGGACCACCCGTACGTAAAATATATGCATGGATGACTAAGTCACTTTGGATAAAAGCGTCTGTTAAGAAATGGCATATATAAAGCAAGAAATCAGAAATTGTTCTGATCCCCCAAAAAAATGGTTTAGTGCTGGATCCTCATAAGTAATAGCAAATAATAACATTGAAATTATTTAAAAGAATAAGCTTCACTGGTTATCGTAACTAACAGTTAATAACAGGGCATTAAAGCTGACTGGTAAAACAGAGTTCTCCAGCAAGGTAAATAAATGAAACAGTCATGTCCATTTACTTTGTTCTTTACCTTGAAGTCTTTCTTCTTGGAGAAGCTGGGTTTCTTAAACACGTGAATACCCTTTGAACGCTTCATCTTGGAGGGGCTCTCTGCCTCGTCCGCCGAGCTGTCCTCCTGGAAGGCTGCGTATCCCTCCGCTACGGGACGGATGGATGGAGAGGATAGAGGAGGAGGTTAGAGAGAACACTTCTCTCCGATTCTCACTAATACCACAAATGTAGTCAACAAGAAGCACGAAAGAGAGGAGAGAGAGAGAGAGAGAGTCAGGAAATATAGCAGAAGAACTATAGCAGAGGAGAGGGAGAGAAGAGAGGGAAGAAAAGAGAGGGAGCCAGAGAGAGAGAGAGAGAGAGAGAGAGAGAGAGAGACAGAGAGAGAGGGAGCCAGAGAGAGAGAGGGAGCGAGAGACAGAGAGAGAGAGGAGAGAGAGGAGAGAGAGAGGACTAGGAAAAGAGGTCAGGCTTCAATATAGGACAATTCCCACAGCACCTGGCAGGCCACTCGTTTTCCTGAACCAACCTCAAAAGTTATTTCCTCACATCCAATCGCAAACAAACTGCTGTCCAAGATCAGATCATTGTGACCTACTCAACACCTAACCTGTTGCCTCTAGCCAGCCAGGGACCCTGTGTATCAGACCGCTGCCTACTCAACACCTAACCTGTTGCCTCTAGCCAGCCAGGGACCCTGTGTATCAGACCGCTGCCTACTCAACACCTAACCTGTTGCCTCTAGCCAGCCAGGGACCCTGTGTATCAGACCGCTGCCTACTCAACACCTAACCTGTTGCCTCTAGCCAGCCAGGGACCCTGTGTATCGGACCGCTGCCTACTCAACACCTAACCTGTTGCCTCTAGCCAGCCAGGGACCCTGTGTATCAGACCGCTGCCTACTCAACACCTAACCTGTTGCCTCTAGCCAGCCAGGGACCCTGTGTATCAGACCGCTGCCTACTCAACACCTAACCTGTTGCCTCTAGCCAGCCAGGGACCCTGTGTATCGGACCGCTGCCTACTCAACACCTAACCTGTTGCCTCTAGCCAGCCAGGGACCCTGTGTATCAGACCGCTGCCTACTCAACACCTAACCTGTTGCCTCTAGCCAGCCAGGGACCCTGTGTATCAGACCGCTGCCTACTCAACACCTAACCTGTTGCCTCTAGCCAGCCAGGGACCCTGTGTATCGGACCGCTGCCTACTCAACACCTAACCTGTTGCCTCTAGCCAGCCAGGGACCCTGTGTATCGCACCGCTGCCTAGGACACACCTTCGCTGGGTACAGGATGTGCCCTCAAACTGTCCATCTCCTCCCCCCTCTCTAGTCACTATGCCCTGGGAGGGAAAGCTACATTTATCCATGGAAAACCCCTGATAAAAACAGACAGGAGGAACAATAACAAGGACCATTAAGAATCAGAGGGGCCATGTGCTTGAGAGGGCTTTGACCCAAAAGTGAGCATAAAGAGTTAAAGGCTACCTTACTATAATAAAAGATTAAAGTAACTTTCCACTGTTTCCAGATTTCTGTGAAATATGACCTAAAATTAATTACAATACGAGTGAAATCATTTTCTTTCCAAAAATGTGCAATTAAAGTATGTTAAAAAGCAGATTTTCTGTGTTTGAATGGTGTGGGCAGTAGTAAAAAATATTCATGCGAGTAGACTGCTGATTGGTCAGATCATCCTCCTCAATAACATCATCCTCTATGAGGAAATACTGTAGCCAGTGTGTCTGAAACGGTCTGAAATGCAAGTTTGAGTGTTTTTTTTTCTCTCTCCAATGTATGCTTTGGTCACAAATATAAAATAGGATGGAGTCAATAACATTATTTGGGTGTTAAGTTAACTGAATATTGAACTATTAAAAGTGAGATTTTCACTGGACAGTTACTTTAAAAGCATGTGCTATGCAACAAATCAGTCAGAAAAGGATGTTTTCCAGTTTAGGTCACAAGGTCAGGAAAACTTCTGGTCCGAGCAATTTCTTTGCTGCCTTCCTAGGATAGCTCTCCCTCTCCAAAAGAGATGTTTGATCTAATCCTTCCTAGGATAGCTCTCCCTCTCCAAAAGAGATGTTTGATCTAATCCTTCCTAGGATAGCTCTCCCTCTCCAAAAGAGATGTTTGATCTAATCCTTCCTAGGATAGCTCTCCCTCTCCAAAAGAGATGTTTGATCTAATCCTTCCTAGGATAGCTCTCCGTCTCCAAAAGAGAAGTTTGATCTAATCCTTCCTAGGATAGCTCTCCCTCTCCAAAAGAGATGTTTGATCTAATCCTTCCTAGGATAGCTCTCCCTCTCCAAAGAGATGTTTGATCTAATTTACATTTTAGTCATTTAGCAGACGCTCTTATCCAGAGCGACTTACAGTAGTGAGTGCATACATTTCATACATTTTCATTTCATGCATTTTTTTCTTTTTGTACTGGCCCCCCGTGGGAATCGAACCCACAACCCTGGCGTTGCACACACCATGCTCTACCAACTGAGCCACAGGGAAGACTTAGGATAGCTTTCACTCTCCAAAAGAGATGTTTGATCTAATCCTTCCTAGGATAGCGCTCACTCTCGAATCTTAAAAGTCGACTTTAGGTACAAAAAAAACGGTCTAACTCAATTGTTCATTCAAACAGAAATGGGATGTGCCTTTGGTGGTTCATCAATGTGTTATTCTGGTCATGTGCGCCGTGAATGATGTAGCTAGTTCGTTAGCTAACTGTAGCTCACTGTAGCTAGTTCGTTAGCTAACTGTAGCTAGTTCGTTAGCTAACTGTAGCCCACTGTAGCCAGCCAGTAACTCCTCCAGTATGTGTTGACGTCATTTCACAGGATTTTGTTTTTGGACGGAAGCTGTAGAGATTGTCAAGAAATGGCACTTCTGTAGACAGATATCTTATTCAGCCATTTGGTTTTGTTTTTAAGCATTAAATGACCTGGTATGATGGTGCATTGATCAGTTATACAGCTTAAAGTTATGTTATTTTTATTTTTTTGTTGTTGCCTAAAGTCGACTTTTAATAAGAACGACTTGTATAAATCCCAGATAAATAAACAGTAATAAGGTATTGTCTCTTACTCCTCTTCTCCTTCTTCTTGAACTTGTTCTTCTTCTTCCCGTGTTCTTTATCATCATCCGACACCGCGTCGATGACCTCATGGTGGTGGTGTCCGTCGTGGGGGGGCGAGGGCTCGCCCGTCCTGTACAGTCCGGGGAACTTGGTGGGGCTGATCTCCTCCGAGCTGGGGGTACGAGCCACCCCTCCTGGGTGCTCCGCCCGACGAACCTCCGCTGGGCTGCAACTGGGGGGCAGGAAGCACTCTGTCATGGCTGGGCTAGGTCTCTCTGACCTGGGCACTGCTCTTGACACAGAGTCCTTGGTGTCTCGTCACTCCTCGGGTCAGGGACACATCACCGGGCCATTACACCTACAGGGGGGGGGACACGCACACACTTAGTTCATACTTAGTCAAACATTACATTCACATTATCTGATCGTTTTAGTGTACAGCTGCTGCATCAATTTGTAACCAGCAGATGGGGCTCTGTTATAGTAGATATCTCTTGGAGTCCAGCTCAACCCAGCTATACTACTGCAGAGGGGGATTATTAGACGTAGGAAACAGAGGCTGTTAGACGTAGGAAACAGAGGAGGACTACTAGACGTAGGAAACAGAGGTGGACTACTAGACGTAGCAAACAGAGGATTATTAGATGTAGGAAACAGAAGACTATTAGACGTAGGAAACAGAGGGGGATTATTAGACGTGGGAAACAGAGGAGGATTATTAGACGTAGGAAACAGAGGGGGATTATTAGACGTGGGAAACAGAGGAGGATTATTAGACGTAGGAAACAGAGGAGGAGGACTATTAGACGTGGGAAACAGAGGAGGACTATTAGACGTGGGAAACAGAGGAGGATTATTAGACGTAGGAAACAGAGGAGGACTATTAGACGTGGGAAACAGAGGGGGATTATTAGACGTGGGAAACAGAGGGGGACTATTAGACGTGGGAAACAGAGGGGGACTATTAGACGTGGGAAACAGAGGGGGACTATTAGACGTGGGAAACAGAGGAGGACTATTAGACGTGGGAAACAGAGAGGGACTATTAGACGTGGGAAACAGAGGGACTATTAGACGTAGGAAACAGAGAGGGACTACTAGATGTAGGAAACAGAGAGGGACTACTAGACGTAGGAAACAGAGAGGGACTATTAGACGTAGGAAACAGAGAGGGACTATTAGACGTAGGAAACAGAGAGGGACTATTAGACGTGGGAAACAGAGAGGGACTATTAGACGTAGGAAACAGAGAGGGACTATTAGACGTAGGAAACAGAGAGGGACTACTAGACGTGATGGCAGTACACACACATTTAGTTAAACGGTACTGTTCTGTCTCCTAGACGTAGGAAACAGAGAGGGACTACTAGACGTGATGGCAGTACACACACATTTAGTTAAACGGTACTGTTCTGTCTACGTCTTAATGAGTAACTAGACGGACTGAATTAAATCATTAATGGATTACATAAGACACAGACAGACCACATGACTGCATGTCCACTTTACTGTATGGCACACAATGTACATATTTTCCATAGTCCCAGAATATAACTCATTAAAATAGTAACGGCATACGTTAAGGATGCCCACAGAGGTCAAATCCAAACCCAGTACATGACTACAGTACAACAACAGCTGGATTAATCCAAGCCACCAGATGGGGCTCCAAAAAATATTTTGGACCTCATCAACTCAACAACTCATCCACGCAAAACCCATACCAGCCCACAGAAACAGAAAAACAGTCACACAGACACCACGAAATTAATCTCAAAATCACCTAAGCAGGTTGTTCTCTCCTACAGTTTGATAATGCTACCTAACCATTTAAAGATCACTTTTTGGTCACTTTAAAAAAAATTGTTTTTATTAAACTTAACTATAAAAGGAGATGAACTGGTGGCTACTCCCTTTGACTGACACGCCTCCAGCTCCACACATTTCTAATATCTAAATTGTTAGATACCTAGTCCAATGTATTCTTTTTTTTTTTTTTTAAACAACAACTCACATTAACCCATTCAGCCTTTAAACCCTAGATGTGCATCAAAATACTGGCCTTAGCAAAATAATAAAAATAATAATATGTAGATAAAAATCGAATGTGGTTCCTTCCCCAACTATCACTGGGGTCAGTCTGTATCATGGCTGTCCTATGGCGATAAACCGTGTCGATGATAAAGCGTTATGACTCCCGTTCAATACAACAACCACAAGTAGTTGACCTAAGGCACAGCCAGGAGCAAGCGAACGGAAAACAACCGACTCAAACGGATGTGTACAAACTACCAAAGTTGTAGTTAGCCACTAGGCTTTGAATGGAGGCCCAGATACTAACTGCTGTTGTCACTGTACAGCTGATTCGTTAGCTAGCCACATAGCTACCTAGCTAGCTTACGTTAGCTATAAGCCACCCGCGGGTAATATTGCTCACAGATTCATGAGAATAAATCGACACGAGGCAGCTATAAGTACTTCAACTTATATAACTGCATAAAAAAAAATATATCGACTTTGAGATAGGATCAGATATATTACTTTGCCAACTAACCTGTTCTGGTCAATTCCTTAACGGAGCTTCCTACTAGCTGTTTGAGTACCAAATAAACAGACCTGAGTGTGCGCAGTGAGACCACGGGTGCTTTATGGGAGTTGTAGTTTAGAGTGCAATCCTGGGGAAACTACAACTACAAGTCCAGTTTGACCAACTTTATCAACTTAAAAAATAGTATTCAACTATATACGTATGAATAGCTAAAAACATTTATATTTGATCAGATACATTATGAAATGACGGACAACTTTCACACAAAGGTTGTCTTCATTGTGTTTTCTGTTGTCTGTTTGGCACTACTTCCACAGATCTAACAGCCTCTACCAGCTGTAACAGGGTCGTGTGACTCAATAACAATAAAGATGAACAAATCGTCATTGTTTTGTTGGCAGATTCACAGACTACTGTTTGTTCCTCGCCAATTGGGCACAGCATCAGTGGCAGGCAGGCAGGACACTCAACCATCTGCAAACATCACTGGTGCTAAAAATAGAAGATGGAAAGGGAGAGAGAGGAGGAGAAAGAGAAAAAGACAGAGAGAGGGTGTGTGTGTGTGTGTTTGGTTTTACTATCCTTGGAGAGACAAGAAGTCCTCACAAGGATAGTAAAAACAAAGAAAATGCTGACAAGTGGGAACATTTCGCCAGTCCCCACAAGGAAAGGGGCTATTTTAAATTTAGGGGTTAGGGTTAAGGGTTAGGTTTAAGGTTTAGGGTTAGGTTTAAGGTTTAGGGGTTAGGATTAAGGTTTAGGCTTAGGATTAAGGTTTAGGGTTAGGTTGAGGGTTTAGGGAAAATAGGATTTTAAAGGTGAATTAATTGTTTGGTCCCTACAACAATAGTCAAACAAACGCGTGTGTGTGTGTGTGTGTAGTTAAGTGCAGCAGTAAAAACATTGGCATCAGTCAGTTAAACCCCTACCCCCCTTTCCCTCTCTTCCTGAGAAAGACTCAGTACACCCTGGTTCACTTACTGAACACCTGTGTATCAGAATGCTGTAATAACAACTGTGTTTCTCGAGGAACTGATGTGCTTCCAGTCACAGTAAAACTCAGATTAGAATGGGAGACTGGATTCCTGTCACAGTTAAACTAAAATTAGATTAGCAGACTGGATTCCTGTCACAGTTAAACTAAGATTAGATTACATTAGAGTGGGAGGCTGGATGTCCAAGCAGGGACACTATAGTCTACTACGATAGCTAGTCAGTCCCCAGCCTTTCCCAGTCATGCTACACACATTTTAGGACTGTTAGACGTAGGAAACAGGAGGACTACTAGACGTAGGAAACAGAGGAGGACTGTTAGACGTAGGAAACAGAGGAGGACTATTAGACGTTGGAAACAGAGGACTGTTAGACGTAGGAAACAGAGGACTATTAGACGTAGGAAACAGAGAAGGATTATTAGACGTAGGAAACAGGAGGATTATTAGACGAAGGAAACAGAGGAGGACAACTAGACAGAGGAAACAGAGGAGGATTATTAGACGTAGGAAACAGGAGGACTACTAGACGTAGGAAACAGGAGGACTACTAGATGTAGGAAACAGAGGAGGATTATTAGACGAAGGAAATAGAGGAGGATTATTAGACGTAGGAAACAGAGGAGGATTATTAGACGTAGGAAACAGAGGAGGATTATTAGATGTAGGAAACAGAGGGGGACTATTAGACGTAGGAAACAGAGGGGGACTATTAGACGTAGGAAAAAGAGGAGGATTATTAGATGTAGGAAACAGAGGGGGACTATTAGACGTAGGAAACAGAGGGGGACTATTAGACGTAGGAAACAGAAAGGGACTATTAGACATAGGAAACCGAGAGGGACTACTAGACGTGGGAAACAGAGGACTATTAGACGTGGGAAACAGAGAGGGACTATTAGACGTAGGAAACAGAGGGGGACTACTAGACGTGGGAAACAGAGGAGGACTATTAGACGTGGGAAACAGAGAGGGACTACTAGACGTGGGAAACAGAGGAGGACTATTAGACGTAGGCAGCAGGTGTTGATGAGATGTAATTTTAAGTGATTGGAGCGCCCTTCGTGATGCTGATAGGACAGTGCCAGGATGGTGCAGTGATGTTACAGAAGTTGAACCAAATTGTGGTGCTGAAGGATGGCTGAAGGATGGCTGAAGGACAGCTGAAGGATCACTGAAGGATGGTTCTGCCATTCGGACAGTTCAGGAACAAACAACAATAATTTGCAGTAGGCCTATAATCTAATAGACCCAAGACTATGGGATATAGATATTTTGTAGACTGTAGCCTTGTGTATATACTAATACATATGCTGTAGCTTAACCATGGCCCTGTTTGCGAGGATTGTGAGAAGGTATTTCATTGCATTGTGTAGTTTACACATAAATACACTTTTGAGTTGATTAGCTTGAACACATGGTTACAATATACCCTATTACAGAATCAAAGAAAACAGAGGTGAACTCTTCATCGATTTCATATCATTTATTTGCATAGCTCAAAACATGCTATCAAATCAATTGATCAAGTAGTGGACATAAATCACGACAACATAAAATTGCAGGTAATTCGTTTTAAAACAGCCATTAAAAAAAAAATCAAGCTTTTGGTGATGTATATTCATGCATGTCAATATTAACTATAACTTTACATGCATTATTACCTCCAACTTGGCCCAATTCACATTTCCAATTTCCCACCCCAACATACCAAGCTAGAACGGGCACTGTGGCTCAACCAATAGCCAATATAGGATAAATATTCCAAGCAAGGCTACAGAAACTTCCAGAGATGGTCAGGCTCCCTGGGGGCTTAGCGGTTCCGTGTGGCTCAGTTGGTAGAGCATGGTGTTTGCAACGCCAGGGTTGTGGGTTCGATTCCCACGGGGGACCAGTACGGAAAAAATTTATGAAATGTATGCACTCACTACTGTAAGTCGCTCTGGATAAGAGCGTCTGCTAAATGACTAAAATGTAAAAAAATGGTGGCCACTCTGATTTGGGTGTCCTCGGCAGAACTGTCGCCGTACCAAGTGGTCACATGTCGTTCTGGGTTCCACTGTGCAAGAGGGTTTCTGTGGAATTTTTATGAACATCAAGGAAGAGACAGGGTGAATTTTACTTCACATAGCCTATAGTTGTTTATCATTCTGTCCCCCACCAGGGAGAAGACAGGGAAGAAACCACCATTTATTTATTTATCTATAGGCTGCTGCTATACATATTGATTTGGTTTGTCATTCTATCATTTTTTCCCCCATGGAATTTTTGTAGTAATTAAATATAATTTACTTAGAAGTTACCAGAATGAATTTTTCAGAAATAGTTTTTATCAGATCTGTGGCGGTCCTCATGAGAGCCAGTTTCATCATAGAGCTTGATGGTTTTTGTGACTGCACTTGAAGAAACGTTCAAAGTTTTTGAACATTTCTGCATTAACGTACCTTCATGTCGTAAAGTAATGATGGACTGTCGTTTCTCTTTGCTTATTTGAGCTGTTCTTGACATAATATGGACTTGGTCTTTTACCAAATAGGGCTATCTTCTGTATACCACCCCTACCTTGTCACAACACAACTGATTGGCTCAAACGCATTAAGAAGGAAAGAAATTCCTTCACTTAACAAGGCACACCTGTTAATTGAAATGCATTCCAGGTGACTACCTCATGAAATATATAGATGTACTATTGTAAAGTGGTTGTTCCACTGGATATCATAAGGTGAATGCACCAATTTGTAAGTCGCTCTGGATAAGAGCGTCTGCTAAATGACGTAAATGTAAATGTAAATGTACACACAATACCCATAATGACATCACAATACCCCATAATGACATCACAATACCCCATAATGACATCACAATACCCCATAATGACAGGTTTTTGGCCATTTTTGCAAACTTCAATATCACATTTCCATAAGTATTCAGACCCTTTACTCAGTACTTTGTTGAAGCACCTTTGGCAGCGATTACAGCCTCGAGTCTTCTTGGGTATGACGCTACAAGCTTGGCACACCTATATTTGGGGAGTTTCTCCCATTCTTCTCTGCAGATCCTCTCAAGCTCTGTCAGGTTGGATGGGGAGCGTCGCTGCACAGCTATTTTCAGGTCTCTCTAGAGATGTTCGATCGGGTTCAAGTCCGGGCTCTGGCTGGGCCATTCAAGGACATTCAGAGACTTGTCCCGAAGCCACTCCTCTGTTGTCTTGGCTATGTGCTTAGGATCGTTGTCCTGTTAGAAGGTGAACCTTCGACCCAGTCTGAGGTCCTGAGCGCTCTGGAGCAGGTTTTCACCACAAATCTCTCTGTACTTTGCTCTGTTCATCTTTCCCTTGATCCTGACTAGTCTCCCAGTCCCTGCCGCTGAAAAAATACCAACAGCATGATGCTGCAACCACCATGCTTCACCGTAGGGATGGTGCCAGGTTTCCTCCAGAAAAGTTCAATCTTGGTTTCATCAGACCAGAGAATCTTGTTTCTCATGGTCTGAGAGTCTTTAGGTGCCTTTTGGTAAACTCCAAGCAGGCTGTCATGTGCCTTTTACTGAGGAGTGGCTTCCGTCTGGCCACTCTACCATAAAGGCCTGATTGGTGGAGTGCTGCAGAGATGGTTGTCCTTCTAGAAGTTTCTCCCTTCTCCACAGAGGAACTCTGGAGCTCTGTCAGAGTGACCATCAGGTTCTTGCTCACCTCCCTGACCAAGGCCCTTCTCCCCCGATTGCTCAGTTTGGCCGGGCGGCCAGCTCTAGGAAGAGTCTTGGTGGTTCCAAACTTCTTCCATTTAAGAATGATGGAGGCCACTGTGTTCTTGGGGACCTTCAATGGTGCAGAAATGTTTTGGTACCCTTCCCCAGATCTGTGCCTCGACACAATCCTGTCTCGGAGCTCTACGGACAATTCCTTTGACCTCATGGCTTGGTTTTTACTCTGACATGCACTGTCAACTGTGGGACCTTATATAGACAGGTGTGTGCCTTTCCAAATCATGTCCAATCAATTGAATTTACCACAGGTGGACTCCAATCAAGTTGTAGAAACATTTCAAGGATGATCAATGGAAACAGGATGCACCTGAGCTCAATTTTGAGTCTCATAGTAAAGGGTCTGAATACTTACGTAAATAAGGTATTTCTATTTTATGTTTTGCAAAAATGTATAGAAACCTGTTTTCGCTTTGTCATTATGGGGTATTGTGTGTAGATTGATGTGGGGGAAAACATTATTTAATCAATTTTAGAATAAGGCTGTAACGTAACAAAATGTGGAAAAAGTGAAGGGGTCTGAATACTTTCCGAAGGCCCTGTATGGTGTAAATGCGTTCATATATTAATAAAATATTTATTGGGGTTACTAATGGGGTGATAGGCTATTGTTGAGAAAAGGCTTCCGCATCGTCTAGCCCCTCCCTCGAGCCGCCCATGGGTTTGGTCGATATATATGGTACCAGTCTCCACCACCATGGAGACATCAGTCTTCAACAACAGACAGTTCATGGATCCATCCACCGTCAGTCTTCAGAACAGACAGTTCATGCACTTAACAGCCTTGCTGCCGTAGTCCAGACACTCCGGGCCGATGCACTGACAACAGGCGTTGTGAAACCAGCGGTACTTCGACCCTCCCATCGACTCACAGTATAGTTTACACTGGCGGATTGATACGCAGTCATCAAAGTAGACCACCATACACATGTTATCTGGGGGAGAAGGGGAGGAGGGATACAGAGAGAAAATAGAACACAGGTCAGTTATCTTAGTAACTGCATCTTTAACACAGAACTAGTATTCCAGTAATCCCATGTAGACATATTTAAAGCTGTTCCAGTAATCCCATGTAGACATATTTAAAGCCGTTCCAGTAATCCCATGTAGACATATTTAAAGCCGTTCCAGTAATCCCATGTAGACATATTTAAAGCCGTTCCAGTAATCCCATGTAGACATATTTAAAGCCGTAGTTAGTAGCTACCTGCAAAAAGCAGTCATATTTAACCCTCAATGTTTTCATTACTGAGGACAATGGGTGTTCTGGGGTACATCCCACATGGCACCCACTCTGGTGTGTGTGTGTATATATATATATATCTCAGTTGTGTGTGTATAGATAGATAGATAGATAGATAGATAGATAGATAGATAGATAGATAGATAGATAGATAGATAGATAGATAGATAGATAGATAGATAGATAGATAGATAGATAGATAGATAGATAGATAGATAGATAGATAGATAGATAGATAGATAGATAGATAGATAGATAGATAGATAGATAGATAGATAGATAGATAGATAGATAGATAGATAGATACAGTAGATAGATAGATATAGATACAGTAGATAGATAGATATAGATACAGTAGATAGATAGATATAGATACAGTAGATAGATAGATAGATAGATAGATAGATAGATAGATAGATAGATAGATAGATAGATAGATAGATAGATAGATAGATAGATAGATAGATAGATAGATAGATAGATAGATAGATGATAGATAGATAGATAGATAGATAGATAGATAGATAGATAGATAGATAGATAGATAGATAGATAGATAGATAGATAGATAGATAGATATCTCAGTTGCTAGAGAGAGAGAAAATATACACTCTCAATTAACCCAGACAGTCCAAACCAGTCAGAAAAGGAGGAGAGAGAGAGAGAGAGAGAGAGAGAGAGAGTGGGAGAGAGAGAGAGAGAGAGAGAGAAGGTCAAGCGTTTACCATCACCACAGACTGAACAGACCATCCTCTCAGCTGTATCAGACATGGTGTTTGTTCTATAGTGGAAACTAACAGCTCTTCTATTTTGCCTTCCTGTGTTTTACTAGCACAGTTACAACGTGGTCTAAACAGACAGTTTTACGTTGACATACATGACTCTCCTTGGATCTACCACTGAAAGGAATATCAGCAATCTCTGTTACGTCATATTGTTCACAGTCTAATCTTTCTATTTCTATGGTTCTACAGTCTAATTAATATATTTCTGTGGTTCTACAGACTAATTAATATATTTCTATGGTTCCACAGTCTAATCTTTCTATTTCTATGGTTCTACAGTCTAATTAATATATGTATGTGGTTCTACAGTCTAATTAATATATTTCTGTGGTTCTACAGTCTAATTAATATATTTATATGGTTCCACAGTCTAATTAATATATTTCTGTGGTTCCACAGTCTAATCTTTCTATTTCTGTGGTTCTACAGTCTAATTAATATACTTCTATGGTTCCACAGTCTAATCTTTCTATTTCAATGGTTCCACAGTCTAATCTTTCTATTTCTGTGGTTCTACAGTCTAATTAATATATTTCTATGGTTCCACAGTCTAATCTTTCTATTTCTGTGGTTCTACAGTCTAATTAATATATTTCTGTGGTTCTACAGTCTAATTAATATATTTCTGTGGTTCTACAGTCTAATTAATATATTTCTATGGTTCCACAGTCTAATCTTTCTATTTCTGTGGTTCTACAGTCTAATTAATATATTTATGTGGTTCTATGGTCTAATTAATATATTTCTATGGTTCCACAGTCTAATCTTTCTATTTCTATGGTTCTACAGTCTAATTAATATATTTCTGTGGTTCTACAGTCTAATTAATATATTTCTGTGGTTCTACAGTCTAATTAATATATTTCTATGGTTCCACAGTCTAATCTTTCTATTTCTATGGTTCTACAGTCTAATTAATATATTTCTATGGTTCCACAGTCTAATCTTTCTATTTCTATGGTTCTACAGTCTAATTAATATATTTCTATGGTTCCACAGTCTAATCTTTCTATTTCTGTGGTTCTACAGTCTAATTAATATATTTATGTGGTTCTACAGTCTAATCTTTCTATTTCTATGGTTCTACAGTCTAATTAATATATTTCTGTGGTTCTACAGTCTAATTAATATATTTCTGTGGTTCTACAGTCTAATTAATATATTTCTATGGTTCTACAGTCTAATTAATATATGTCTGTGGTTCCACAGTCTAATTAATATATTTCTGTGGTTCCACAGTCTAATCGATCTATTTCTACGGTTCCTCTACCTTGAGTGTCGTATCTTGCGTGAATGCTGTTGCCGGGGATTGACATGTTCTGATGCTGGTCTTCAAGCGTCTCCAGGAAGGAGACCAGGTTCTCGTCGTGAGATAGTTCCTCGGCAACGGGGAAGGACACCACCATCATGTTGATAGGGTCGTCACCCTCCGTGAGGGCTCGGAACAACGAAGGGATTGGTCGATGGAGTTCCTCCACTGTGCTCTTAGAGGTGGCTGGAGTATCACTGTAGTTCTTAGGGTTACACATCCCTGAGAGGGAGGGAGGGAGGGAGGAGAGAGAGAGAAAGGGAGGGAGGGGGAGAGAGAGAGACAGAGAAAGAGGGAGGGAGGGGAGAAAGACAGAGAGAGAGAGAGAGAAAGATGGAGGAGTGAGAAAGAGAGAGAAAGGGAGGGAGAGGTAGAGAAAGACAGACAGAGAGAGAGAGAATGATAATATATTTTAAAAGGTTTAGTGGTTTCTATGCAAGTAGTTCTGACCAAAATGATTTGATTAAAATTACAATTGTTTTATCTTTATGATATAGAGTAGCTGTTACTTCAGAGAAACATCAGATATGATTAGCCTAACATTGTAATGAGTCTAAGTGAATTAGATAAATCATTCAATGAGCAGCAGAGTTTGACGGAGGAATATTGGATTACAAACCAACCAATGGTAAAGACAGAGCCAAGACAGCTGTTTCAGATAAACCACCAAACACATTACCTCCCTCCCTCCCTCCACTCCTCCCTCCAGTCCTCCCTCCCCCCTCCCTCCACTCTCTCTCCCTTCACTCCTCCCTCCCTCCACTCCCCCCCTCCCTCCACTTTCTCTCCCTGCCTCTCTCCACTCCTCCATCCCTCCCTCCCTCCACTCTCTCTCCCTCCTTCTACTCCTCCCTCCCTCCACCCTCCCTTCATCCTCCCTCCCTCCCTCCCTCCCTCCCTCCCTCCCTCCCTCCCTCCCTCCCTCCCTCCCCCCCTCCCTCCCTCCCTCCCTCCCTCCCTCCCTCCCTCCCTCCCTCCCTCCCTCCCTCTATCCACTCCTCCCTCCCTCCCTCTACTCCTCCCTCCCTCCACTCCTCCCTCCCTCTACTCCTCCCTCCCCCCTCCACTCCTCCCTCCCTCCTTCCACTCTCTCTCCCTCCACTCCTCCCTCCCTCCCTCCCTCCACTCCTCCCCCTCTCCCTCCCTCCACTCTCTCTCCCTGCCTCTCTCCACTCCTCCATCCCTCCCTCCCTCCCTCCACTCTCCCTCCCTCCTTCTACTCCTCCCTCCCTCCCTCCACTCTCCCTCCCTCCACTCTCCCTCCCTCCCTCCCCCTCCCTCCTCTCCTCCCTCTATCCACTCCTCCCTCCCTCCCTCTACTCCTCCCTCCCTCCACTCCTCCCTCCCTCTACTCCTCCTTCCCTCCCTCCACTCTCCCTCCCTCCCCCCCTCCCTCCACTCCTCACTCCCTCCCTCCCTCCCAAATACAAACTTGGCTTCCCCTCTACCTCACCCTCATCAGTCAGCCCAAACCACTCACAGACATTGTCACACGCACACAGAATTACACACACATCAAAAACAGGTGCTGTTTCGCACTAGACTGGAAACATATTGGGAATGGACTCCCTCCCTCCCTCCCTCCCTCCCTCCCTCCCTCCCTCCCTCCCTCCCTCCCTCCCTCCCTCCCTCCCTCCAAGGGGTTTTATCTATTAGCATGGGAAACATATGTAAACATTGCCAGAGCAAGTGAAACCATCATAATCTCTCTCTCACACAGCAATGCTCTCACAGGACTAAGATCAAATCGTATTACACCGGCTCTGATGCTCGTTGGATGTGGCAGGGCTTGCAAACTACAAAGGGAAGCACAGCCGAGAGCTGCCCAGTGACACGAGCCTACCAGATGAGCTAAACTACTTCTATGCTCGCTTCGAGGCAAATAACACTGAAACATGCATGAGAGCACCAGCTGTTCCGGAAGACTGTGCGATCACGCTCTCCGCAGCCGATGTGAGTAAGACCTTTAAACAGGTCAACATTCACAAGGCCGCGGGGCCAGACGGAATACCAGGACGTGTACTGCGAGCATCCACTGACTAACTGGCAAGTGTCTTCACTGACATTTTCAACCTCTCCCTGTCCGAGTCTGTAATAACAACATGTTTTAAGCAGAACACCATAGTGCCTAGGCACAAGAACACTAAGGAAACCTGCCTAAATGACTACCAACCCGTAGCACTCATGTCTGTAGACATGAAGTGCTTTGAAAGGCTGGTCATGGCTCATATCAACACCATTATCCCAGAAACCCTAGACCCACTCCAATTTGCATACCGCCCTAACAGATCCACAGATGATGCAATCTCTATTGCACTAAACACTGCCCTTTCCCACCTGGACAAAAGGAACACCTATGTGAGAATGCTATTCATTGACTACAGCTCAGCGTTCAACACCATAGTGCCCTCAAAGCTCATCGCTAAGCTAAGGACCCTGGGACTAAACACCTCCCTCGGCACCTGGATCCTGGACTTCCTGACGGTCCGCCCCCAGGTGGTAAGGGTAGGTAACAATACATCCGCCACGCTGATCCTCAACACGTGGGCCCCTCAGGGGTGCGTGCTCAGTCCCCTCCTGTATTCACTCATGACTGCATGGCCAGGCACGACTCCAACACCATCATTAAGTTTGCAGACGACACAACAGTGGTAGGCCTGATCACCGACAACGACGAGACAGCCTATAGGGAGGGAGGTCAGAGACCTGGCCGGGTGGTGCCAGAATAACAACCTATCCCTCAACGTAACCAAGACTAAGGAGATGATTGTGGACTACAGAAAAAGGAGCACCGAGCACTCCCCCATTCTCATCGACGGGGCTGCAGTGGAGCAGGTTGAGAGCTTCAAGTTCCTCGGTGTCCACATCAACAAACTTAACTAAACTAACTCCTCAGTCCTCCAGTGTATTGTAACCCTGTTAAACTACAGGGCTATCCTCCTCAGTCCTCCAGTGTATTGTAACCCTGTTAAACTACAGGGCTATCCTCCTCAGTCCTCCAGTGTATTGTAACTCTGTTAAACTACAGGGCTATCCTCCTCAGTCCTCCAGTGTATTGTAACCCTGTTAAGCTACAGGGCTATCCTCCTCAGTCCTCCAGTGTATTGTAACTCTGTTAAGCTACAGGGCTATCCTCCTCAGTCCTCCAGTGTATTGTAACTCTGTTAAACTACAGGGCTATCCTCCTCAGTCCTCCACAGTGTATTGTAACACTGTTAAACTACAGGGCTATCCTCCTCAGTCCTCCACAGTGTATTGTAACACTGTTAAACTACAGGGCTATCCTCCTCAGTCCTCCACAGTGTATTGTAACACTGTTAAACAGGCCCACCCTAAAGCCATAGCTGCAACATCGGCAAGACATCTGTGTACGTGAGTGTGTGTGCATGTGAGTTAAATCAAATTTATTTTTTTATATAGCCCTTCGTACATCAGCTGATATTCTCAAAGTGCTGTACAGAAACCCAGCCTAAAACCCCAAACAGCAAGCAAAGCATGTGAAAGAAGCACGGTGGCTAGGAAAAACTCCCTAGGAAAAACTCCCTAGAAAGGCCAAAAACCTAGGAAGAAACCTAGAGAGGAACCAGGCTATGAGGGGTGGCCAGTCCTCTTCTGGCTGTGCAGGGTGGATATTAAAACAGAACATGGTCAAAATGTTAAAATGTTAAAATGTTCATAAATGACCAGCATGGTCAAATAATAATAATCATAGTAGTTGTCGAGGGTGCAACAAGCACGTCCGGTGAACAGGTCAGGGTTCCATAGCCGCAGGCAGAACAGTTACATGCACGTGTGTGTGTATATGTGTATATGTGCGTGTGAGTGCGTGTGTATGTGTGAGTGCATATATATATATATATATATATATATATATATATATATATATATATATATATATATATATATATATAGTTGAAGTCGGAAGTTTACATACACCTTAGCCAAATACATTTAAACTCAGTTTTTCACAATTCCTGACATTTAATCCTAGTAAAAATTCCCTGTCTTATGTCAGTTAGGATCACCACTTTATTTTAAGAATGTGAAATGTCAGAATAATAGTAGAGAGAATTATTTATTTCAGCTTTTATTTCTTTCATCACATTCCCAGTGGGTCAGAAGTGTACATACACTCAATTAGTATTTGGTAGCATTGCCTTTAAATTGTTTAACTTGGGTCAAATGTTTCGGGTAGCCTTCCACAAGCTTCCCACAATAAGTTAGGTGAATTTTAGCCCATTCCACCTGACAGAGCTGGTGTAACTGAGTCAGGTTTGTAGGCCTCCTTGCCTGCACACGCTTTTTCAGTTCTGCCCACACATTTTCTATAGGGTTGAGGTCAGGGCTTTGTGATGGCCACTCCAATACCTTGACTTTGTTGTCCTTAAGCCATTTTGCCACAACTTTGGAAGTATGCTTGGGGTCATTGTCCATTTGGAAGACCCATTTGCGACCAAGCTTTAACTTCCTGACTGATATATTGAAGCAACATCTCAATATATCCACATCATTTTCCTGCCTCATGATGCCATCTATTTTGTGAAGTGCACCAGTCCCTCCTGCAGCAAAGCACCCCCACAACATGATGCTGCCACCCCCGTTCTTCACGGATGGGATGGTGTTCTTCGGCTTGCAAGGCTCCTCCTTTTTCCTTCAAAGGTAACGATGGTCATTACGGCCAAACAGTTCAATTTTTGTTTTATCAGACCAGAGGACATTTCTCGAAAAAGTACGATTTTTGTCCCCATGTGCAGTTGCAAACCGTAGTCTGGCTTTTTTATGGCGGTTTTGGAGCAGTGGCTTCTTCCTTGCTGAGCGGCCTTTCAGGTTATGTCGATATAGGACTCGTTTTACTGTGGATATAGATACTTTTGTACCTGTTTCCTCCAGCATCTTCACAAGGCCCTTTGCTGTTGTTCTGGGATTGATTTGCACTTTTCGCACCAAAGTACGTTCATCTCTAGGACACAGAACGCGTCTCCTTCCTGAGTGGTATGACGGCTGCGTGGTCCCATGGAGTTTATTGTACTATTGTTTGTACAGATGAACCTTCAGGCGTTTGGAAATTGCTCCCAAGGATGAACCAGACTTGTGAAGGTCTATAATTTTTTTCAGAGGTCTTGGGTGATTTCTTTTGATTTGTGTGTGTGTGTGTTTGAGTCCTAGCTGTAGCAGCCTGGAATCATTACATCCTCTGTCACATGCTTCATCTTGAAACTGTGTCTCCCACATAAAAGGGGGTCAGAGTGGGAGCTTTCAGCTGGCCTGGCTAGCTTTGGTCTGGTGGGCTGTCAACACTTACAGTAACATATGTCTACTGGCAAAAGACAAAACAGCTCTCTGTGGGAGTACATGGCAGTATATCTAGTTTACTTTATCAGAGTGGCTGCGGATCTGACTTTTTCAGGATATTTAGTCCACCACACTAAACAATGCGTATTCTCTACTTTACTCACGGAGAACAGGCTACTCAGGCCAATGGTTGTCGTTTAGTAAAATGTGATTAAAGCTCAATTAATGTCGGCAAGATCACATTATGATCACAATATTCTACATAACACAACATCAAAGAATACTGTAAGACAAAACAACACCGCATCCAATCGTCTGTGATCGTTCTTCAAAAACAAATGAACCATTTGATGTCAGTCAGTTTCATGGATATGCATTCAGATGTTGTTGAGCTACACAGTGATGAAGTATCCTACAGTGTCCAAGTATCCTACAGTGTCCAAGTATCCTACAGTGTCCAAGTATCCTACAGTGTTGAAGTATCCTACAGTGTTGATTCTACAGTGTCCAAGTATCCTACAGTGTCCAAGTATCCTACAATGTTGAAGTATCCTACAGTGTTGAAGTAGCCTACAGTGTTGAAGTAGCCTACAGTGTTGAAGTAGCCTACAATGTTGAAGTAGCCTACAGTGTTGAAGTAGCCTACAGTGTTGAAGTAGCCTACAGTGTTGAAGTATCCTACAATGTTGAAGTAGCCTACAATGTTGTGTTGAAGTATCCTACAGTGTTGAAGGATCTTACAGTGTTAAAGTATCCTACAGTGTTGAAGTAGGCTACAGTGTCCAAGTATCCTACAGTGTCCAAGTATCCTACAGTGTTGAAGTATCCTACAGTGTTGATTCTACAGTGTCCAAGTATCCTACAGTGTCCAAGTATCCTACAATGTTGAAGTATCCTACAGTGTTGAAGTAGCCTACAGTGTTGAAGTAGCCTACAGTGTTGAAGTAGCCTACAATGTTGAAGTAGTCTACAGTGTTGAAGTAGCCTAAAGTGTTGAAGTAGTCTACAGTGTTGAAGTATCCTACAATGTTGAAGTAGCCTACAATGTTGTGTTGAAGTATGCTACAGCGTTGAAGGATCTTACAGTGTTAAAGTATCCTACAGTGTTGAAGTAGGCTACAGTGTCCAAGTATCCTACAGTGTCCAAGTATCCTACAGTGTTGAAGTATCCTACAGTGTTGATTCTACAGTGTCCAAGTATGCTACAGTGTCCAAGTATCCTACAATGTTGAAGTATCCTACAGTGTTGAAGTAGCCTACAGTGTTGAAGTAGCCTACAATGTTGAAGTAGCCTACAGTGTTGAAGTAGCCTACAGTGTTGAAGTATCCTACAATGTTGAAGTAGCCTACAATGTTGTGTTGAAGTATCTTACAGTGTTGAAGGATCTTACAGTGTTAAAGTATCCTACAGTGTTGAAGTAGGCTACAGTGTCCAAGTATCCTACAGTGTCCAAGTATCCTACAGTGTCCAAGTATCCTACAGTGTTGAAGTATCCTGCAGTGTTGATTCTACAGTGTCCAAGTATCCTACAGTGTCCACGTATCCTACAGTGTTGAAGTAGAATAAGGTGTCAAAGTATGCTACAGTGTCCAAGTAGCCTACAGTGACCAAGTAGCCTACAATGTTGAAGTAGCCTACAATGTTGAAGTATGCTACAATGTTGTGTTGAAGTATCCTACAGTGTTGAAGGATCTTACAGTGTTAAAGTATCCTACAGTGTTGTGTTAAAGTATCCTACAGTGTTGAAGGATCTTACAGTGTTAAAGTATCCTACAGTGTTGAAGTAGGCTACAGTGTCGAAGTATCCTACAGTGTCGAAGTAGCCTACAGTGTTGAAGTAGCCTACAGTGTTGTGTTGAAGTATCCTACAGTGTTGAAGGATCTTACAGTGTTAAAGGATCCTACAGTGTTGTGTTGAAGTATCTTTCAGTGTTGTGTTGAAGAATAGTACAGTCTTGTGTTAAAGTAGCCTACAGTGTTTTGTTGAAGGATCCTACAGTGTTATGTTGAGGTAGCCGACAGTGTTGTGTTGAAGTAGCCTACAGTGCTGTTTTGAAGTAGCCTACAGTGCTGTTTTGAAGTAGCCTACAGTGTTGAAGGATCCTACTGTGTTCTGTTGAAATATCTTAGTGTTGAAGTATACTTCAGTGTTGTGCTGAAGTATCCTACAGTGTTGAAGTAGCCTACAGTGTTATGTTGAAGTAGACTACAATGTTAACGTATACTACAGTGTTGTGTTGAAGTAGCCTACAGTGTTGAAGGATCCTACAGTGTTGTGTTGAAGTATCTTTCAGTGTTGTGTTGAAGTAGCCTACAGTGTTGAAGGATCCTACAGTGTTGTGTTGAAGTATCTTACAGTGTTGTGTTGAAGGATCCTTCAGTGTTGTGTTGAAGTATCCTTCAGTGTTGTGTTGAAGGATCCTACAGTGTTGTGTTGAAGGATCCTACAGTGTTGTGTTGAAGGATCCTACAGTGTTGTGTTGAAGGATCCTACGGTGTTGTGCTGAAGGATCCTACGGTGTTGTGCTGAAGGATCCTACGGTGTTGTGTTGAAGGATCCTACGGTGTTGTGCTGAAGGATCCTACAGTGTTGTGTTGAAGTAGGCTACAGTGTTGAAGGATCCTACAGTGTTGTGTTGAAGGATCCTACAGTGTTGTGTTGAAGGATGGAGTGAATGAATTTAGAGCAGATGGTCTTAGCCTAGCTGTGTATTTTTCCAAGTGGCACGCGCTGTTGAGTTTTGGCCACATGAGAAAAAACAATGTGTTGTCTTACAGTAACATTATACTATGCTATTATATTCGGTTCTGTTATGTAGAATACTGAGATCATTATGTGATCATTGATTCAGCTATGATCTAACTTCATTACAATGTGAATAGAAAATATCCAAGCAATCTCAGTACAGTATAATTCAGCTCAGTGCAATAGTGTGAACAGGTAGAACTCCTTTCATTTTCAGAGTCCAGGAACGAGTCTTCAGTCATTGGGTACCAGAGTAGAGGTACCAGAGTAGAGACATCTGAGTAGACACACCAGAGTAGAGACACCGTAGACACGAGAGTAGAGACATCAGAGTAGACACCAGAGTAGAGACACCAGAGTATAGACACCAGAGTAGAGACACCAGAGTAGAGACACCAGAGTAGACACCAGAGTAGACACACCAGAGTAGACACCAGAGTAGAGACATCAGAGTAGAGACATCAGAGTAGAGACACCAGAGTAGAGACACCAGAGTAGAGACACCAGAGTAGACACCAGAGTAGAGACATCAGAGTAGACATCAGAGTAGACACCAGAGTAGAGACACCGTAGACACCAGAGTAGAGTCATCGGAGTAGACACCAGAGTAGAGACACCAGAGTAGAGACACCAGAGTAGAGACACCAGAGTAGACACCAGAGTAGAGACATCAGAGTAGACACCAGAGTAGAGACACCAGAGTAGAGACACCAGAGTAGACACCAGAGTAGAGACATCAGAGTAGACATCAGAGTAGAGACACCAGAGTAGAGACACCAGAGTAGACACCAGAGTAGAGACACCAGAGTAGAGATATTTTTTTAATTATCAAGGAAGGTCAAATGCTTGTTTGGCATCAATCAATCAAATGGGGCGGCAAGTAGCCTAGTGGTTACAACGTTGGACTAGTAACTGAAAGGTTGCAAGATCAAATCCCTGAGTTGACAAGGTAGAAATCTGTCCTTTGGCACATGAACAAGGCAGTTAACCCACTGTTCCCCGGTAGGCTGTCATTGTAAATAAGAATTTGTTCTTAACCGACTTGCCTAGTTAAATAAAAGGTAAAAAAAAAAAGAACGCTACGGCGGCAACATGTAATACTCTTTTGGTCCACTCAGCATCAGATACACAGACGAGACAGAGGGGCGCTGTTTCCCTCTCTCTGATGATTTCTCTGGTGAGATTCAGCCACTTGCGAATTGACTGAAAATTATGAAAAACACAGAGTGACGAAAGATCAATTATTTTAGTATTGTATAGTATGTAGGACTGGAGATGTGGTGACCTGTTCCTGTGTGTTGTTTACTGTGCTTACAGTCAGTTACTACAGAGCCCAGGCGAGACCAGGCGAGACCAGTGTAGACAGAACACATCAACACACACAGGAAACAGCATTACGGTCAATCACACAGACATACTGGTTACAATTACCATGTTACATATATACTGTCATGACGTTGGCCTGTGGGTAAGGTTTATGACCCCCCCATAAATACCTTTCTCCCTTCCCCTCTCTTTCTGACCCTACTGAAGGACTTGAATAGCCTGTGTTAAATATAGAGAGTCTGGGAACATCAAACAAATGGGGAAAAGGAACCATATTTTGGTAATAAAACCAGTTGGAAATATGCTTGGGAACGTAATGAGTATGGATGTCAGTTCGGTTGTCATCTGAGACATTATGACTGATGACAGGACGACATAAACTGTACCTGAGAAAGTATACACCCTCTAGTTATCAGAGTAACATGGAATTGTTATGCAATTGAAATGTTTGATATTGAAATTGTTTGTTAGGAGATTAAATGTAATTTTAGCTTCCAAATGAGAGAATTGGGTTTTCATAAGGAAAGTGCCCTGCTTGATCAGTGGCCCACCCCTGTGAAGAGACAGGGGTTATAAACGATGAAACACATCCTTCCCCCTCTCCACTATATAAGCCTTTGACGAAAAGAAAACCACATGTTCCAGTACGTGAGGTCTGCAGCCTCTATGTTAGAAGGACACACGTCAAGTACAGAACTAAGCCAACCTCGGCGTGAGCTTTGGTGGCGAATGGTATGAACTTTGAGCTTATTCACTACAGAAGTGATACTTCCTAGCCGTTGAGTTAGCAGCGGCCGCTGTAGACGTGGGCTAGGAAAGGACGGACGACGGATCCAGTCTAACAACCAGACGAAGATACCACCACGTATCCAATTTACCACCAGAGACATTCTTCCGAGGACAGGAAGATCTGTTGGCCAACCCGGCCAGCATCTACGACCAATCTAGCGAAGCGCAGCTCAGAGTAAATATTTATTGCATTTTCCTTTTCCAAATGGGCGGTAATTTAGAATGCATAAGATAATGTATTTACGATAGCATAGCTGCTGTTTCTTTGTTCCTAAATCGTCCCGCTCTTTCATTCAAGCCAAACCCCCTTTCCTTTGTGTAACCAGCCATCATGTATGACATCATTTGTATTCGGTGTATTTGTAATTCTGTGTGATTAGTTTAGGTATTTAGTAAATAAATAATTAAACCCAATTTTGTATTGCTGATTCAACTTGTTAGCCAGGGTTCGTGAAGATAGCCAAGAATTTACAACTTTCATTATGAGACTGAAAATAAGATAAGGGTTAATATTGACTGCTATCGATGTAAAATATGACTAAGTATTTTAAGAGTTTATTTGGAAGATAACATCTCTATAAACGTTCTTCCGTGGTGCCCCGACTTTCTAGTTAATTACATTTACATGATTAGCTTAATCAGGTAATATTAATTACAGAGAAAGGAGTTTATAGGTTAGCATGTCATATCACTTAATCCGGCATAGCCAAAGACACGACAATACATACTGGTTACAATTACTAAGTTACAGTCGTACATATATACTGGTTATAATTACTATGTTACAGTCATACATACTGTTTATAATTACTGTTACAGTCATACATACTGGTTATAATTACTATGTTACAGTCATACATACATACTGGTTATAATTACTATGTTACAGTCATACATACTGGTTATAATTACTATGTTACAGTCATACATACATACTGGTTATAATTACTTTGTTACAGTCATACATACTGGTTATAATTACTATGTTACAGTCATACATACATACTGATTATAATTACTATGTTACAGCCATATATACATACTGGTTATAATTACTATGTTACAGCCATACATACATACTGGTTATAATTACTATGTTACAGTCATACATACTGGTTATAATTACTATGTTACAGTCATACATACTGGTTGTAATTACTATGTTACAGCCATACATACTGGTTATAATTACTATGTTACAGTCATACATACATACTGGTTATAATTACTATGTTACAGTCATACATACATACTGGTTACAATTACTATGTTACAGTCATACATACATACTGGTTACAATTACTATGTTACAGTCATACATACATACATACTGGTTATAATTACTATGTTACAGTCATACATACTGGTTATAATTACTATGTTACAGTCATACATACTGGTTATAATTACTATGTTACAGCCATACATACTGGTTATAATTACTATGTTACAGTCATACATACATACTGGTTATAATTACTATGTTACAGTCATACATACATACTGTTTATAATTACTATGTTACAGTCATACATACATATTGGTTATAATTACTGTGTTACAGTCACACATACTGGTTATAATTACTATGTTACAGCCATACATACATACTGGTTATAATTACTATGTTACAGCCATACATGCTGGTTATAATTACTATGTTACAGTCATTCATACACACTGGTTATAATTACTATGTTACAGTCATACATATATACTGGTTATAATTACTATGTTACAGCCATACATACATACTGGTTATAATTACTTTGTTACAGTCATACATACTGGTTATAATTACTCTGTTACAGTCATACATACTGGTTTTAATTACAATGTTACAGTCATACATACTGGTTATAATTACTATGTTACAGTCATACATACTGGTTATAATTACCATGTTACAGTCATACATACTGGTTATAATTACTATGTTACAGTCATACATACTGGTTGTAATTACTATGTTACAGACATACATACTGGTTATAATTACTATGTTACAGTCATACATACATACTGGTTATAATGACTATGTTACAGTCATACATACATACTGGTTACAATTACTATGTTACAGTCATACATACATACATACTGGTTACAATTACTATGTTACAGTCATACATACATACATACTGGTTATAATTACTATGTTACAGCCATACATACTGGTTATAATTACTATGTTACAGTCATACATACATACTGGTTGTAAGTACTATGTTACAGTCATACATACATACTGGTTATAATTACTATGTTACAGCCATACATACATACTGGTTATAATTACTATGTTACAGTCATACATACATACTGGTTATAATTACTATGTTACAGTCATACATACTGGTTATAATTACTATGTTACAGCCATACATACATACTGGTTATAATTACTATGTTACAGTAATACATACATACTGGTTATAATTACTCTGTTACAGTCATACATACTGGTTTTAATTACTATGTTACAGTCATACATACTGGTTACAATTACTATGTTACAGTGATACATACTGGTTATAATTACTATGTTACAGTCATACATACTGGTTATAATTACTATGTTACAGTCATACATACTGGTTACAATTACTATGTTACAGTCATACATACTGGTTTTAATTACAATGTTACAGTCATACATACTGGTTATAATTACTATGTTACAGTCATACATACTGGTTATAATTACCATGTTACAGTCATATATACTGGTTATAATTACTATGTTACAGTCATACATACTGGTTGTAATTACTATGTTACAGCCATACATACTGGTTATAATTACTATGTTACAGTCATACATACATACTGGTTATAATTACTATGTTACAGCCATACATACATACTGGTTATAATTACTTTGTTACAGTCATACATACTGGTTATAATTACTCTGTTACAGTCATACATACTGGTTTTAATTACAATGTTACAGTCATACATACTGGTTATAATTACTATGTTACAGTCATACATACTGGTTATAATTACCATGTTACAGTCATAGATACTGGTTATAATTACTATGTTACAGTCATACATACTGGTTGTAATTACTATGTTACAGACATACATACTGGTTATAATTACTATGTTACAGTCATACATACATACTGGTTATAATGACTATGTTACAGTCATACATACATACTGGTTACAATTACTATGTTACAGTCATACATACATACATACTGGTTACAATTACTATGTTACAGCCATACATACTGGTTATAATTACTATGTTACAGTCATACATACATACTGGTTGTAAGTACTATGTTACAGTCATACATACATACTGGTTATAATTACTATGTTACAGCCATACATACATACTGGTTATAATTACTATGTTACAGTCATACATACATACTGGTTATAATTACTATGTTACAGTCATACATACTGGTTATAATTACTATGTTACAGCCATACATACATACTGGTTATAATTACTATGTTACAGTAATACATACATACTGGTTATAATTACTCTGTTACAGTCATACATACTGGTTTTAATTACTATGTTACAGTCATACATACTGGTTACAATTACTATGTTACAGTGATACATACTGGTTATAATTACTATGTTACAGTCATACATACTGGTTATAATTACTATGTTACAGTCATACATACTGGTTACAATTACTATGTTACAGTCATACATACTGGTTTTAATTACAATGTTACAGTCATACATACTGGTTATAATTACAATGTTACAGTCATACATACTGGTTATAATTACCATGTTACAGTCATACATACTGGTTATAATTACTATGTTACAGTCATACATACTGGTTGTAATTACTATGTTACAGCCATACATACTGGTTATAATTACTATGTTACAGTCATACATACATACTGGTTATAATTACTATGTTACAGTCATACATACATACTGGTTACAATTACTATGTTACAGCCATACATACATACTAGTTATAATTACTATGTTACAGTAATACATACATACTGGTTATACTTACTATGTTACAGCCATACATACATACTGGTTATAATTACTATGTTACAGTAATACATACATACTGGTTATAATTACTATGTTACAGTCATACATACATACTGGTTATAATTACCATGTTACAGTCATACATACTGGTTATAATTACTATGTTACAGTCATACATACTGGTTGTAATTACTATGTTACAGCCATACATACTGGTTATAATTACTATGTTACAGTCATACATACATACTGGTTATAATTACTATGTTACAGTCATACATACATACTGGTTATAATTACTTTGTTACAGTCATACATACTGGTTATAATTACTCTGTTACAGTCATACATACTGGTTTTAATTACAATGTTACAGTCATACATACTGGTTATAATTACTATGTTACAGTCATACATACTGGTTATAATTACCATGTTACAGTCATACATACTGGTTATAATTACTATGTTACAGTCATACATACTGGTTATAATTACTATGTTACAGTCATACATACTGGTTATAATTACTATGTTACAGTCATACATACTGGTTATAATTACCATGTTACAGTCATACATACTGGTTATAATTACTATGTTACAGTCATACATACTGGTTGTAATTACTATGTTACAGACATACATACTGGTTATAATTACTATGTTACAGTCATACATACATACTGGTTACAATTACTATGTTACAGTCATACATACATACATACTGGTTATAATTACTATGTTACAGCCATACATACTGGTTATAATTACTATGTTACAGTCATACATACATACTGGTTATAATTACTATGTTACAGTCATTCATACACACTGGTTATAATTACTATGTTACAGTCATACATATATACTGGTTATAATTACTATGTTACAGCCATACATACATACTGGTTATAATTACTTTGTTACAGTCATACATACTGGTTATAATTACTCTGTTACAGTCATACATACTGGTTTTAATTACAATGTTACAGTCATACATACTGGTTATAATTACTATGTTACAGTCATACATACTGGTTATAATTACCATGTTACAGTCATACATACTGGTTATAATTACTATGTTACCGTCATACATACATACTGGTTATAATTACTATGTTACAGTCATACATACATACTGGTTATAATTACTTTGTTACAGTCATACATACTGGTTATAATTACTCTGTTACAGTCATACATACTGGTTTTAATTACAATGTTACAGTCATACATACTGGTTATAATTACTATGTTACAGTCATACATACATACTGGTTATAATTACTTTGTTACAGTCATACATACTGGTTATAATTACTCTGTTACAGTCATACATACTGGTTTTAATTACAATGTTACAGTCATACATACTGGTTATAATTACTATGTTACAGTCATACATACTGGTTATAATTACCATGTTACAGTCATACATACTGGTTATAATTACTATGTTACAGTCATACATACTGGTTATAATTACTATGTTACAGTCATACATACTGGTTATAATTACTATGTTACAGTCATACATACTGGTTATAATTACCATGTTACAGTCATACATACTGGTTATAATTACTATGTTACAGTCATACATACTGGTTGTAATTACTATGTTACAGACATACATACTGGTTATAATTACTATGTTACAGTCATACATACATACTGGTTACAATTACTATGTTACAGTCATACATACATACATACTGGTTATAATTACTATGTTACAGCCATACATACTGGTTATAATTACTATGTTACAGTCATACATACATACTGGTTATAATTACTATGTTACAGTCATTCATACACACTGGTTATAATTACTATGTTACAGTCATACATATATACTGGTTATAATTACTATGTTACAGCCATACATACATACTGGTTATAATTACTTTGTTACAGTCATACATACTGGTTATAATTACTCTGTTACAGTCATACATACTGGTTTTAATTACAATGTTACAGTCATACATACTGGTTATAATTACTATGTTACAGTCATACATACTGGTTATAATTACCATGTTACAGTCATACATACTGGTTATAATTACTATGTTACAGTCATACATACTGGTTGTAATTACTATGTTACAGACATACATACTGGTTATAATTACTATGTTACAGTCATACATACATACTGGTTACAATTACTATGTTACATACTGGTTGTAAGTACTATGTTACAGTCATACATACATACTGGTTATAATTACTATGTTACAGCCATACATACATACTGGTTATAATTACTCTGTTACAGTCATACATACATACTGGTTATAATTACAATGTTACAGTCATACATACATACTGGTTACAATTAATATGTTACAGTCATACATACATACTGGTTATACTTACTTTGTTACAGTTACATACTGGTTATAATTACTATGTTACAGCCATACATACTGGTTATAATTACTATGTTACAGTCATACATACATACATACTGGTTATAATTACTATGTTACAGTCATACATACATACTGGTTATAATTACTATGTTACAGCCATACATACATACTGGTTATAATTACTATGTTACAGCTCATACATACTGGTTATAATTACTATGTTACAGTCATACATACATACTGGTTATAATTACTATGTTACAGTCATACATACATACTGGTTATAATTACTATGTTACAGTCATACATACTGGTTATAATTACTATGTTACAGTCATACATACATACTGGTTATAATTACTATGTTACAGCCATACATACATACTGGTTATAATTACTATGTTACAGCTCATACATACTGGTTATAATTACTATGTTACAGTCATACATACATACTGGTTATAATTACTATGTTACAGTCATACATACTGGTTATAATTACTATGTTACAGTCATACATACTGGTTATAATTACTATGTTACAGTCATACATACATACTGGTTATAATTACTATGTTACAGTCATACATACATTGGTTATAATTACTGTGTTACAGTCACACATACTGGTTATAATTACTATGTTACAGCCATACATACATACTGGTTATAATTACTATGTTACAGTCATACATACATACTGGTTATAATTACTATGTTACAGTCATACATACTTGGTTATAATTACTGTGTTACAGTCACATATACTGGTTATAATTACTATGTTACAGCCATACATACATACTGGTTATAATTACTATGTTACAGCCATACATGCTGGTTATAATTACTATGTTACAGTCATTCATACACACTGGTTATAATTACTATGTTACAGTCATACATATATACTGGTTATAATTACTATGTTACAGCCATACATACATACTGGTTATAATTACTTTGTTACAGTCATACATACTGGTTATAATTACTCTGTTACAGTCATACATACTGGTTTTAATTACAATGTTACAGTCATACATACTGGTTATAATTACTATGTTACAGTCATACATACTGGTTATAATTACCATGTTACAGTCATACATACTGGTTATAATTACTATGTTACAGTCATACATACTGGTTATAATTACTATGTTACAGTCATACATACTGGTTATAATTACTATGTTACAGTCATACATACTGGTTATAATTACCATGTTACAGTCATACATACTGGTTATAATTACTATGTTACAGTCATACATACTGGTTGTAATTACTATGTTACAGACATACATACTGGTTATAATTACTATGTTACAGTCATACATACATACTGGTTATAATTACTATGTTACAGCTCATACATACTGGTTAAATTACTATGTTACAGCTCATACATACTGGTTATAATTACTATGTTACAGTCATACATACTGGTTATAATTACTATGTTACAGCCATACATACATACTGGTTATAATTACTATGTTACAGTACATCATACATACTGGTTATAATTACTATGTTACAGTCATACATACATACTGGTTATAATTACCATGTTACAGTCATACATACTGGTTATAATTACTATGTTACAGTCATACATACTGGTTGTAATTACTATGTTACAGCCATACATACTGGTTATAATTACTATGTTACAGTCATACATACGTTACAGTCATACATACATACATACTGGTTATAATTACTATGTTACAGCCATACATACTGGTTATAATTACTATGTTACAGTCATACATACATACTGGTTGTAAGTACTATGTTACAGTCATACATACATACTGGTTATAATTACTATGTTACAGCCATACATACATACTGGTTATAATTACTATGTTACAGTCATACATACATACTGGTTATAATTACTATGTTACAGTCATACATACATACTGGTTACAATTACTATGTTACAGTCATACATACATACTGGTTATAATTACTTTGTTACAGTCATACATACTGGTTATAATTACTATGTTACAGTCATACATACATACTGGTTATAATTACTATGTTACAGCCATATATACATACTGGTTATAATTACTATGTTACAGTCATACATACTGGTTATAATTACTATGTTACAGCCATACATACATACTGGTTATAATTACTATGTTACAGTCATACATACTGGTTATAATTACTATGTTACAGTCATACATACTGGTTATAATTACTATGTTACAGTCATACATACATACTGTTTATAATTACTATGTTACAGTCATACATACATACTGGTTATAATTACTGTGTTACAGTCACACATACTGGTTATAATTACTATGTTACAGCCATAATATTGGTTATAATTACTGTGTTACAGTCACACATACTGGTTATAATTACTATGTTACAGCCATACATACATACTGGTTATAATTACTATGTTACAGTCATACATACATACTGTTTATAATTACTATGTTACAGTCATACATACATATTGGTTATAATTACTGTGTTACAGTCACACATACTGGTTATAATTACTATGTTACAGCCATACATACATACTGGTTATAATTACTATGTTACAGCCATACATGCTGGTTATAATTACTATGTTACAGTCATTCATACACACTGGTTATAATTACTATGTTACAGTCATACATATATACTGGTTATAATTACTATGTTACAGCCATACATACATACTGGTTATAATTACTTTGTTACAGTCATACATACTGGTTATAATTACTCTGTTACAGTCATACATACTGGTTTTAATTACTATGTTACAGTCATACATACTGGTTACAATTACTATGTTACAGTGATACATACTGGTTATAATTACTATGTTACAGTCATACATACTGGTTATAATTACTATGTTACAGTCATACATACTGGTTACAATTACTATGTTACAGTCATACATACTGGTTATAATTACTTTGTTACAGTCATACATACTGGTTATAATTACTATGTTACAGTCATACATACTGGTTATAATTACCATGTTACAGTCATACATACTGGTTATAATTACTATGTTACAGTCATACATACTGGTTGTAATTACTATGTTACAGCCATACATACTGGTTATAATTACTATGTTACAGTCATACATACATACTGGTTATAATTACTATGTTACAGTCATACATACATACTGGTTACAATTACTATGTTACAGCCATACATACATACTGGTTATAATTACTATGTTACAGTAATACATACATACTGGTTATACTTACTATGTTACAGCCATACATACATACTGGTTATAATTACTATGTTACAGTAATACATACATACTGGTTATAATTACTATGTTACAGTCATACATACATACTGGTTACAATTACTATGTTACAGTCATACATACATACTGGTTATAATTACTTTGTTACAGTCATACATACTGGTTATAATTACTATGTTACAGTCATACATACATACTGGTTATAATTACTATGTTACAGCCATATATACATACTGGTTATAATTACTATGTTACAGTCATACATACTGGTTATAATTACTATGTTAAAGCCATACATACATACTGGTTATAATTACTATGTTACAGTCATACATACTGGTTATAATTACTATGTTACAGTCATACATACTGGTTATAATTACTATGTTACAGCCATACATACTGGTTATAATTACTATGTTACAGTCATACATACATACTGGTTATAATTACTATGTTACAGTCATACATACATACTGTTTATAATTACTATGTTACAGTCATACATACATATTGGTTATAATTACTGTGTTACAGTCACACATACTGGTTATAATTACTATGTTACAGTCATACATATATACTGGTTATAATTACTATGTTACAGCCATACATACATACTGGTTATAATTACTTTGTTACAGTCATACATACTGGTTATAATTACTCTGTTACAGTCATACATACTGGTTATAATTACTATGTTACAGTCATACATACTGGTTATAATTACTATGTTACAGTCATACATACTGGTTATAATTACCATGTTACAGTCATACATACAATGGTTATAATTACTATGTTACAGTCATACATACATACTGGTTATAATTACTATGTTACAGTCATACATACATACTGGTTATAATTACTTTGTTACAGTCATACATACTGGTTATAATTACTCTGTTACAGTCATACATACTGGTTTTAATTACAATGTTACAGTCATACATACTGGTTATAATTACTATGTTACAGTCATACATACATACTGGTTATAATTACTTTGTTACAGTCATACATACTGGTTATAATTACTCTGTTACAGTCATACATACTGGTTTTAATTACTATGTTACAGTCATACATACTGGTTATAATTACTATGTTACAGTCATACATACTGGTTATAATTACTATGTTACAGTCATACATACTGGTTATAATTACTATGTTACAGTCATACATACTGGTTACAATTACTATGTTACAGTCATACATACTGGTTATAATTACTTTGTTACAGTCATACATACTGGTTATAATTACTATGTTACAGTCATACATACTGGTTATAATTACCATGTTACAGTCATACATACTGGTTATAATTACTATGTTACAGTCATACATACTGGTTGTAATTACTATGTTACAGCCATACATACTGGTTATAATTACTATGTTACAGTCATACATACATACTGGTTATAATTACTATGTTACAGTCATACATACATACTGGTTACAATTACTATGTTACAGCCATACATACATACTGGTTATAATTACTATGTTACAGTAATACATACATACTGGTTATACTTACTATGTTACAGCCATACATACATACTGGTTATAATTACTATGTTACAGTAATACATACATACTGGTTATAATTACTATGTTACAGTCATACATACATACTGGTTACAATTACTATGTTACAGTCATACATACATACTGGTTATAATTACTTTGTTACAGTCATACATACTGGTTATAATTACTATGTTACAGTCATACATACTGGTTATAATTACTATGTTACAGTCATACATACTGGTTATAATTACTATGTTACAGTCATACATACTGGTTATAATTACTATGTTACAGTCATACATACTGGTTATAATTACTATGTTACAGTCATACATACTGGTTATAATTACCATGTTACAGTCATACATACTGGTTATAATTACTATGTTACAGTCATACATACTGGTTGTAATTACTATGTTACAGACATACATACTGGTTATAATTACTATGTTACAGTCATACATACATACTGGTTACAATTACTATGTTACAGTCATACATACATACATACTGGTTATAATTACTATGTTACAGCCATACATACTGGTTATAATTACTATGTTACAGTCATACATACATACTGGTTGTAAGTACTATGTTACAGTCATACATACATACTGGTTATAATTACTATGTTACAGCCATACATACATACTGGTTATAATTACTATGTTACAGTCATACATACATACTGGTTATAATTACTATGTTACAGTCATACATACATACTGGTTACAATTACTATGTTACAGTCATACATACATACTGGTTATAATGACTTTGTTACAGTCATACATACATAGTGGTTATAATTACTATGTTACAGTCATACATACTGGTTATAATTACTATGTTACAGTCATACATACTGGTTATAATTACTATGTTACAGTCATACATACATACTGTTTATAATTACTATGTTACAGTCATACATACATATTGGTTATAATTACTGTGTTACAGTCACACATACTGGTTATAATTACTATGTTACAGCCATACATACATACTGGTTATAATTACTATGTTACAGCCATACATACTGGTTATAATTACTATGTTACAGTCATTCATACACACTGGTTATAATTACTATGTTACAGTCATACATATATACTGGTTATAATTACTATGTTACAGCCATACATACATACTGGTTATAATTACTTTGTTACAGTCATACATACTGGTTATAATTACTCTGTTACAGTCATACATACTGGTTTTAATTACTATGTTACAGTCATACATACTGGTTACAATTACTATGTTACAGTGATACATACTGGTTATAATTACTATGTTACAGTCATACATACTGGTTATAATTACTATGTTACAGTCATACATACTGGTTACAATTACTATGTTACAGTCATACATACTGGTTATAATTACTTTGTTACAGTCATACATACTGGTTATAATTACTATGTTACAGTCATACATACTGGTTATAATTACCATGTTACAGTCATACATACTGGTTATAATTACTATGTTACAGTCATACATACTGGTTGTAATTACTATGTTACAGCCATACATACTGGTTATAATTACTATGTTACAGTCATACATACATACTGGTTATAATTACTATGTTACAGTCATACATACATACTGGTTACAATTACTATGTTACAGCCATACATACATACTGGTTATAATTACTATGTTACAGTAATACATACATACTGGTTATACTTACTATGTTACAGCCATACATACATACTGGTTATAATTACTATGTTACAGTAATACATACATACTGGTTATAATTACTATGTTACAGTCATACATACATACTGGTTACAATTACTATGTTACAGTCATACATACATACTGGTTATAATTACTTTGTTACAGTCATACATACTGGTTATAATTACTATGTTACAGTCATACATACATACTGGTTATAATTACTATGTTACAGCCATATATACATACTGGTTATAATTACTATGTTACAGTCATACATACTGGTTATAATTACTATGTTACAGCCATACATACATACTGGTTATAATTACTATGTTACAGTCATACATACTGGTTATAATTACTATGTTACAGTCATACATACTGGTTATAATTACTATGTTACAGTCATACATACTGGTTATAATTACTATGTTACAGACATACATACTGGTTATAATTACTATGTTACAGTCATACATACTGGTTTAATTACTGTTACAGTCATACATATGTTATAATTACTATGTTACAGTCATACATACTGGTTATAATTACATGTTACAGTCATACATACTGGTTATAATTACTATGTTACAGTCATACATACTGGTTATAATTACTATGTTACAGTCATTCATACACACTGGTTATAATTACTATGTTACAGTCATACATATATACTGGTTATAATTACTATGTTACAGCCATACATAAATACTGGTTATAATTACTTTGTTACAGTCATACATACTGGTTATAATTACTCTGTTACAGTCATACATACTGGTTTTAATTACTATGTTACAGTCATACATACTGGTTACTATTACTATGTTACAGTGATACATACTGGTTATAATTACTATGTTACAGTCATACATACTGGTTATAATTACTATGTTCCAGTCATACATACTGGTTACAATTACTATGTTACAGTCATACATACTGGTTATAATTACTTTGTTACAGTCATACATACTGGTTATAATTACTATGTTACAGTCATACATACTGGTTATAATTACCATGTTACAGTCATACATACTGGTTATAATTACTATGTTACAGTCATACATACTGGTTGTAATTACTATGTTACAGCCATACATACTGGTTATAATTACTATGTTACAGTCATACATACATACTGGTTATAATTACTATGTTACAGTCATACATACATACTGGTTATAATTACTATGTTACAGTCATACATACATACTGGTTACAATTACTATGTTACAGTCATACATACATACTGGTTATAATTACTTTGTTACAGTCATACATACTGGTTATAATTACTATGTTACAGTCATACATACATACTGGTTATAATTACTATGTTACAGCCATATATACATACTGGTTATAATTACTATGTTACAGTCATACATACTGGTTATAATTACTATGTTACAGCCATACATACATACTGGTTATAATTACTATGTTACAGTCATACATACTGGTTATAATTACTATGTTACAGTCATACATACATACTGTTTATAATTACTATGTTACAGTCATACATACATATTGGTTATAATTACTGTGTTACAGTCACACATACTGGTTATAATTACTATGTTACAGCCATACATACATACTGGTTATAATTACTATGTTACAGCCATACATACTGGTTATAATTACTATGTTACAGTCATTCATACACACTGGTTATAATTACTATGTTACAGTCATACATACATACTGTTTATAATTACTATGTTACAGCCATGCATACATACTGGTTATAATTACTTTGTTACAGTCATACATACTGGTTATAATTACTCTGTTACAGTCATACATACTGGTTTTAATTACTATGTTACAGTCATACATACTGGTTACAATTACTATGTTACAGTGATACATACTGGTTATAATTACTATGTTACAGTCATACATACTGGTTATAATTACTATGTTACAGTCATACATACTGGTTATAATTACTTTGTTACAGTCATACATACTGGTTATAATTACTATGTTACAGTCATACATACTGGTTATAATTACCATGTTACAGTCATACATACTGGTTATAATTACTATGTTACAGTCATACATACTGGTTGTAATTACTATGTTACAGCCATACATACTGGTTATAATTACTATGTTACAGTCATACATACATACTGGTTATAATTACTATGTTACAGTCATACATACATACTGGTTACAATTACTATGTTACAGCCATACATACATACTGGTTATAATTACTATGTTACAGTAATACATACATACTAGTTATACTTACTATGTTACAGCCATACATACATACTGGTTATAATTACTATGTTACAGTAATACATACATACTGGTTATAATTACTATGTTACAGTCATACATACATACTGGTTACAATTACTATGTTACAGTCATACATACATACTGGTTATAATTACTTTGTTACAGTCATACATACTGGTTATAATTACTATGTTACAGTCATACATACATACTGGTTATAATTACTATGTTACAGCCATATATACATACTGGTTATAATTACTATGTTACAGCCATACATACATACTGGTTATAATTACTATGTTACAGCCATACATACATACTGGTTATAATTACTATGTTACAGCTCATACATACTGGTTATAATTACTATGTTACAGTCATACATAAACTGGTTATAATTACTATGTTACAGTCATACATACTGGTTATAATTACTATGTTACAGCACATACTGGTTATAATTACTTTGTTACAGTCATACATACTGGTTATAATTACTCTGTTACAGTCATACATACTGGTTTTAATTACTATGTTACAGTCATACATACTGGTTACAATTACTATGTTACAGTGATACATACTGGTTATAATTACTATGTTACAGTCATACATACTGGTTATAATTACTATGTTACAGTCATACATACTGGTTACAATTACTATGTTACAGTCATACATACTGGTTATAATTACTTTGTTACAGTCATACATACTGGTTATAATTACTATGTTACAGTCATACATACTGGTTATAATTACCATGTTACAGTCATACATACTGGTTATAATTACTATGTTACAGTCATACATACTGGTTGTAATTACTATGTTACAGCCATACATACTGGTTATAATTACTATGTTACAGTCATACATACATACTGGTTATAATTACTATGTTACAGTCATACATACATACTGGTTACAATTACTATGTTACAGCCATACATACATACTGGTTATAATTACTATGTTACAGTAATACATACATACTGGTTATACTTACTATGTTACAGCCATACATACATACTGGTTATAATTACTATGTTACAGTAATACATACATACTGGTTATAATTACTATGTTACAGTCATACATACATACTGGTTATAATTACTATGTTACAGTCATACATACATACTGGTTATAATTACTTTGTTACAGTCACTACATACTGGTTATAATTACTATGTTACAGTCATACATACATACTGGTTATAATTACTATGTTACAGTCATACATACATACTGGTTATAATTACTTGTTACAGTCATACATACTGGTTATAATTACTATGTTACAGTCATACATACTGGTTATAATTACTATGTTACAGTCATACATACTGGTTATAATTACTATGTTACAGTCATACATACTGGTTATAATTACTATGTTACAGCCATACATACTGGTTATAATTACTATGTTACAGTCATACATACATACTGGTTATAATTACTATGTTACAGTCATACATACATACTGTTTATAATTACTATGTTACAGTCATACATACATATTGGTTATAATTACTGTGTTACAGTCACACATACTGGTTATAATTACTATGTTACAGCCATACATACATACTGGTTATAATTACTATGTTACAGCCATACATACTGGTTATAATTACTATGTTACAGTCATTCATACACACTGGTTATAATTACTATGTTACAGTCATACATATATACTGGTTATAATTACTATGTTACAGCCATACATACATACTGGTTATAATTACTTTGTTACAGTCATACATACTGGTTATAATTACTCTGTTACAGTCATACATACTGGTTTTAATTACAATGTTACAGTACATACATACTGGTTATACTTACTATGTTACAGCCATACATACATACTGGTTATAATTACTATGTTACAGTAATACATACATACTGGTTATAATTACTATGTTACAGTCATACATACATACTGGTTATAATTACCATGTTACAGTCATACATACTGGTTATAATTACTATGTTACAGTCATACATACTGGTTGTAATTACTATGTTACAGCCATACATACTGGTTATAATTACTATGTTACAGTCATACATACATACTGGTTATAATTACTATGTTACAGTCATACATACATACTGGTTATAATTACTTTGTTACAGTCATACATACTGGTTATAATTACTCTGTTACAGTCATACATACTGGTTTTAATTACAATGTTACAGTCATACATACTGGTTATAATTACTATGTTACAGTCATACATACTGGTTATAATTACCATGTTACAGTCATACATACTGGTTATAATTACTATGTTACAGTCATACATACTGGTTATAATTACTATGTTACAGTCATACATACTGGTTATAATTACTATGTTACAGTCATACATACTGGTTATAATTACCATGTTACAGTCATACATACTGGTTATAATTACTATGTTACAGTCATACATACTGGTTGTAATTACTATGTTACAGACATACATACTGGTTATAATTACTATGTTACAGTCATACATACATACTGGTTACAATTACTATGTTACAGTCATACATACATACATACTGGTTATAATTACTATGTTACAGCCATACATACTGGTTATAATTACTATGTTACAGTCATACATACATACTGGTTGTAAGTACTATGTTACAGTCATACATACATACTGGTTATAATTACTATGTTACAGCCATACATACATACTGGTTATAATTACTATGTTACAGTCATACATACATACTGGTTATAATACTATGTTACAGTCATACATACATACTGGTTACAATTACTATGTTACAGTCATACATACATACTGGTTATAATTACTTTGTTACAGTCATACATACATAGTGGTTATAATTACTATGTTACAGTCATACATACTGGTTATAATTACTATGTTACAGTCATACATACTGGTTATAATTACTATGTTACAGTCATACATACATACTGTTTATAATTACTATGTTACAGTCATACATACATATTGGTTATAATTACTGTGTTACAGTCACACATACTGGTTATAATTACTATGTTACAGCCATACATACATACTGGTTATAATTACTATGTTACAGCCATACATACTGGTTATAATTACTATGTTACAGTCATTCATACACACTGGTTATAATTACTATGTTACAGTCATACATATATACTGGTTATAATTACTATGTTACAGCCATACATACATACTGGTTATAATTACTTTGTTACAGTCATACATACTGGTTATAATTACTCTGTTACAGTCATACATACTGGTTTTAATTACTATGTTACAGTCATACATACTGGTTACAATTACTATGTTACAGCCATACATACATACTGGTTATAATTACTACGTTACAGTAATACATACATACTGGTTATACTTACTATGTTACAGCCATACATACATACTGGTTATAATTACTATGTTACAGTAATACATACATACTGGTTATAATTACTATGTTACAGTCATACATACATACTGGTTATAATTACCATGTTACAGTCATACATACTGGTTATAATTACTATGTTACAGTCATACATACTGGTTGTAATTACTATGTTACAGCCATACATACTGGTTATAATTACTATGTTACAGTCATACATACATACTGGTTATAATTACTATGTTACAGTCATACATACATACTGGTTATAATTACTTTGTTACAGTCATACATACTGGTTATAATTACTCTGTTACAGTCATACATACTGGTTTTAATTACAATGTTACAGTCATACATACTGGTTATAATTACTATGTTACAGTCATACATACTGGTTATAATTACCATGTTACAGTCATACATACTGGTTATAATTACTATGTTACAGTCATACATACTGGTTATAATTACTATGTTACAGTCATACATACTGGTTATAATTACTATGTTACAGTCATACATACTGGTTATAATTACCATGTTACAGTCATACATACTGGTTATAATTACTATGTTACAGTCATACATACTGGTTGTAATTACTATGTTACAGACATACATACTGGTTATAATTACTATGTTACAGTCATACATACATACTGGTTACAATTACTATGTTACAGTCATACATACATACATACTGGTTATAATTACTATGTTACAGCCATACATACTGGTTATAATTACTATGTTACAGTCATACATACATACTGGTTGTAAGTACTATGTTACAGTCATACATACATACTGGTTATAATTACTATGTTACAGCCATACATACATACTGGTTATAATTACTATGTTACAGTCATACATACATACTGGTTATAATTACTATGTTACAGTCATACATACATACTGGTTACAATTACTATGTTACAGTCATACATACATACTGGTTATAATTACTTTGTTACAGTCATACATACATAGTGGTTATAATTACTATGTTACAGTCATACATACTGGTTATAATTACTATGTTACAGTCATACATACTGGTTATAATTACTATGTTACAGTCATACATACATACTGTTTATAATTACTATGTTACAGTCATACATACATATTGGTTATAATTACTGTGTTACAGTCACACATACTGGTTATAATTACTATGTTACAGCCATACATACATACTGGTTATAATTACTATGTTACAGCCATACATACTGGTTATAATTACTATGTTACAGTCATTCATACACACTGGTTATAATTACTATGTTACAGTCATACATATATACTGGTTATAATTACTATGTTACAGCCATACATACATACTGGTTATAATTACTTTGTTACAGTCATACATACTGGTTATAATTACTCTGTTACAGTCATACATACTGGTTTTAATTACTATGTTACAGTCATACATACTGGTTATAATTACTATGTTACAGTACATACATACTGGTTATAATTACCATGTTACAGTCATACATACTGGTTATAATTACTATGTTACAGTCATACATACTGGTTGTAATTACTATGTTACAGCCATACATACTGGTTATAATTACTATGTTACAGTCATACATACATACTGGTTATAATTACTATGTTACAGTCATACATACATACTGGTTATAATTACTTTGTTACAGTCATACATACTGGTTATAATTACTCTGTTACAGTCATACATACTGGTTTTAATTACAATGTTACAGTCATACATACTGGTTATAATTACTATGTTACAGTCATACATACTGGTTATAATTACCATGTTACAGTCATACATACTGGTTATAATTACTATGTTACAGTCATACATACTGGTTATAATTACTATGTTACAGTCATACATACTGGTTATAATTACTATGTTACAGTCATACATACTGGTTATAATTACTATGTTACAGTCATACATACATACTGGTTACAATTACTATGTTACAGTCATACATACATACATACTGGTTATAATTACTATGTTACAGCCATACATACTGGTTATAATTACTATGTTACAGTCATACATACATACTGGTTGTAAGTACTATGTTACAGTCATACATACATACTGGTTATAATTACTATGTTACAGCCATACATACATACTGGTTATAATTACTATGTTACAGTCATACATACATACTGGTTATAATTACTATGTTACAGTCATACATACATACTGGTTACAATTACTATGTTACAGTCATACATACATACTGGTTATAATTACTTTGTTACAGTCATACATACATAGTGGTTATAATTACTATGTTACAGTCATACATACTGGTTATAATTACTATGTTACAGTCATACATACTGGTTATAATTACTATGTTACAGTCATACATACATACTGTTTATAATTACTATGTTACAGTCATACATACATATTGGTTATAATTACTGTGTTACAGTCACACATACTGGTTATAATTACTATGTTACAGCCATACATACATACTGGTTATAATTACTATGTTACAGCCATACATACTGGTTATAATTACTATGTTACAGTCATTCATACACACTGGTTATAATTACTATGTTACAGTCATACATATATACTGGTTATAATTACTATGTTACAGCCATACATACATACTGGTTATAATTACTTTGTTACAGTCATACATACTGGTTATAATTACTCTGTTACAGTCATACATACTGGTTTTAATTACTATGTTACAGTCATACATACTGGTTACAATTACTATGTTACAGTGATACATACTGGTTATAATTACTATGTTACAGTCATACATACTGGTTATAATTACTATGTTACAGTCATACATACTGGTTACAATTACTATGTTACAGTCATACATACTGGTTATAATTACTTTGTTACAGTCATACATACTGGTTATAATTACTATGTTACAGTCATACATACTGGTTATAATTACCATGTTACAGTCATACATACTGGTTATAATTACTATGTTACAGTCATACATACTGGTTGTAATTACTATGTTACAGCCATACATACTGGTTATAATTACTATGTTACAGTCATACATACATACTGGTTATAATTACTATGTTACAGTCATACATACATACTGGTTACAATTACTATGTTACAGCCATACATACATACTGGTTATAATTACTATGTTACAGTAATACATACATACTGGTTATACTTACTATGTTACAGCCATACATACATACTGGTTATAATTACTATGTTACAGTAATACATACATACTGCGTTCGATAATTACTATGTTACAGTCATAACATACATACTGGTTATAATTACTATGTTACAGTCATACATACATACTGGTTACAATTACTATGTTACAGTCATACATACATACATACTGGTTATAATTACTATGTTACAGCCATACATACTGGTTATAATTACTATGTTACAGTCATACATACATACTGGTTGTAAGTACTATGTTACAGTCATACATACATACTGGTTATAATTACTATGTTACAGCCATACATACATACTGGTTATAATTACTATGTTACAGTCATACATACATACTGGTTATAATTACTATGTTACAGTCATACATACATACTGGTTACAATTACTATGTTACAGTCATACATACATACTGGTTATAATTACTTTGTTACAGTCATACATACATAGTGGTTATAATTACTATGTTACAGTCATACATACTGGTTATAATTACTATGTTACAGTCATACATACTGGTTATAATTACTATGTTACAGTCATACATACATACTGTTTATAATTACTATGTTACAGTCATACATACATATTGGTTATAATTACTGTGTTACAGTCACACATACTGGTTATAATTACTATGTTACAGCCATACATACATACTGGTTATAATTACTATGTTACAGCCATACATACTGGTTATAATTACTATGTTACAGTCATTCATACACACTGGTTATAATTACTATGTTACAGTCATACATATATACTGGTTATAATTACTATGTTACAGCCATACATACATACTGGTTATAATTACTTTGTTACAGTCATACATACTGGTTATAATTACTCTGTTACAGTCATACATACTGGTTTTAATTACTATGTTACAGTCATACATACTGGTTACAATTACTATGTTACAGTGATACATACTGGTTATAATTACTATGTTACAGTCATACATACTGGTTATAATTACTATGTTACAGTCATACATACTGGTTACAATTACTATGTTACAGTCATACATACTGGTTATAATTACTTTGTTACAGTCATACATACTGGTTATAATTACTATGTTACAGTCATACATACTGGTTATAATTACCATGTTACAGTCATACATACTGGTTATAATTACTATGTTACAGTCATACATACTGGTTGTAATTACTATGTTACAGCCATACATACTGGTTATAATTACTATGTTACAGTCATACATACATACTGGTTATAATTACTATGTTACAGTCATACATACATACTGGTTACAATTACTATGTTACAGCCATACATACATACTGGTTATAATTACTATGTTACAGTAATACATACATACTGGTTATACTTACTATGTTACAGCCATACATACATACTGGTTATAATTACTATGTTACAGTAATACATACATACTGGTTATAATTACTATGTTACAGTCATACATACATACTGGTTACAATTACTATGTTACAGTCATACATACATACTGGTTATAATTACTTTGTTACAGTCATACATACTGGTTATAATTACTATGTTACAGTCATACATACTGGTTATAATTACCATGTTACAGTCATACATACTGGTTATAATTACTATGTTACAGTCATACATACTGGTTATAATTACTATGTTACAGTCATACATACTGGTTATAATTACTATGTTACAGTCATACATACTGGTTATAATTACCATGTTACAGTCATACATACTGGTTATAATTACTATGTTACAGTCATACATACTGGTTGTAATTACTATGTTACAGACATACATACTGGTTATAATTACTATGTTACAGTCATACATACATACTGGTTACAATTACTATGTTACAGTCATACATACATACATACTGGTTATAATTACTATGTTACAGCCATACATACTGGTTATAATTACTATGTTACAGTCATACATACATACTGGTTGTAAGTACTATGTTACAGTCATACATACATACTGGTTATAATTACTATGTTACAGCCATACATACATACTGGTTATAATTACTATGTTACAGTCATACATACATACTGGTTATAATTACTATGTTACAGTCATACATACATACTGGTTACAATTACTATGTTACAGTCATACATACATACTGGTTATAATTACTTTGTTACAGTCATACATACATAGTGGTTATAATTACTATGTTACAGTCATACATACTGGTTATAATTACTATGTTACAGTCATACATACTGGTTATAATTACTATGTTACAGTCATACATACATACTGTTTATAATTACTATGTTACAGTCATACATACATATTGGTTATAATTACTGTGTTACAGTCACACATACTGGTTATAATTACTATGTTACAGCCATACATACATACTGGTTATAATTACTATGTTACAGCCATACATACTGGTTATAATTACTATGTTACAGTCATTCATACACACTGGTTATAATTACTATGTTACAGTCATACATATATACTGGTTATAATTACTATGTTACAGCCATACATACATACTGGTTATAATTACTTTGTTACAGTCATACATACTGGTTATAATTACTCTGTTACAGTCATACATACTGGTTTTAATTACTATGTTACAGTCATACATACTGGTTACAATTACTATGTTACAGTGATACATACTGGTTATAATTACTATGTTACAGTCATACATACTGGTTATAATTACTATGTTACAGTCATACATACTGGTTACAATTACTATGTTACAGTCATACATACTGGTTATAATTACTTTGTTACAGTCATACATACTGGTTATAATTACTATGTTACAGTCATACATACTGGTTATAATTACCATGTTACAGTCATACATACTGGTTATAATTACTATGTTACAGTCATACATACTGGTTGTAATTACTATGTTACAGCCATACATACTGGTTATAATTACTATGTTACAGTCATACATACATACTGGTTATAATTACTATGTTACAGTCATACATACATACTGGTTACAATTACTATGTTACAGCCATACATACATACTGGTTATAATTACTATGTTACAGTAATACATACATACTGGTTATACTTACTATGTTACAGCCATACATACATACTGGTTATAATTACTATGTTACAGTAATACATACATACTGGTTATAATTACTATGTTACAGTCATACATACATACTGGTTACAATTACTATGTTACAGTCATACATACATACTGGTTATAATTACTTTGTTACAGTCATACATACTGGTTATAATTACTATGTTACAGTCATACATACATACTGGTTATAATTACTATGTTACAGCCATACATACATACTGGTTATAATTACTATGTTACAGTCATACATACTGGTTATAATTACTATGTTACAGTCATACATACTGGTTATAATTACTATGTTACAGTCATACATACTGGTTATAATTACTATGTTACAGTCATACATACTGGTTATAATTACTATGTTACAGTCATACATACTGGTTATAATTACTATGTTACAGTCATACATACTGGTTATAATTACTATGTTACAGTCATACATACTGGTTATAATTACTATGTTACAGTCATACATACATACTGGTTATAATTACTATGTTACAGTCATACATACATATTGGTTATAATTACTATGTTACAGTCATACATACTGGTTATAATTACTATGTTACAGCCATACATACATACTGGTTATAATTACTATGTTACAGCCATACATGCTGGTTATAATTACTATGTTACAGTCATTCATACACACTGGTTATAATTACTATGTTACAGTCATACATATATACTGGTTATAATTACTATGTTACAGCCATACATACATACTGGTTATAATTACTTTGTTACAGTCATACATACTGGTTATAATTACTCTGTTACAGTCATACATACTGGTTTTAATTACTATGTTACAGTCATACATACTGGTTACTATTACTATGTTACAGTGATACATACTGGTTATACATACATACTGGTTATAATTACTATGTTACAGTCATACATACTGGTTATAATTACTATGTTACAGTCATACATACTGGTTATAATTACTATGTTACAGTCATACATACATACTGGTTATAATTACTATGTTACAGCATACATACATACTGGTTATAATTACTATGTTACAGTCATACATACATACTGGTTATAATTACTATGTTACAGTCATACATACATACTGGTTATAATTACTATGTTACAGTCATACATACATACTGGTTATAATTACTATGTTACAGTCATAATACATACTGGTTATAATTACTATGTTACAGTCATACATACTGGTTATAATTACTATGTTACAGCCATACATACATACTGGTTATAATTACTATGTTACAGTCATACATACTGGTTATAATTACTATGTTACAGTCATACATACATACTGTTTATAATTACTATGTTACAGTCATACATACATATTGGTTATAATTACTGTGTTACAGTCACACATACTGGTTATAATTACTATGTTACAGCCATACATACATACTGGTTATAATTACTATGTTACAGCCATACATACTGGTTATAATTACTATGTTACAGTCATTCATACACACTGGTTATAATTACTATGTTACAGTCATACATACATACTGGTTATAATTACTATGTTACAGCCATACATACATACTGGTTATAATTACTTTGTTACAGTCATACATACTGGTTATAATTACTCTGTTACAGTCATACATACTGGTTTTAATTACTATGTTACAGTCATACATACTGGTTACAATTACTATGTTACAGTGATACATACTGGTTATAATTACTATGTTACAGTCATACATACTGGTTATAATTACTATGTTACAGTCATACATACTGGTTATAATTACTTTGTTACAGTCATACATACTGGTTATAATTACTATGTTACAGTCATACATACTGGTTATAATTACCATGTTACAGTCATACATACTGGTTATAATTACTATGTTACAGTCATACATACTGGTTGTAATTACTATGTTACAGCCATACATACTGGTTATAATTACTATGTTACAGTCATACATACATACTGGTTATAATTACTATGTTACAGTCATACATACATACTGGTTACAATTACTATGTTACAGCCATACATACATACTGGTTATAATTACTATGTTACAGTAATACATACATACTGGTTATACTTACTATGTTACAGCCATACATACATACTGGTTATAATTACTATGTTACAGTAATACATACATACTGGTTATAATTACTATGTTACAGTCATACATACATACTGGTTACAATTACTATGTTACAGTCATACATACATACTGGTTATAATTACTTTGTTACAGTCATACATACTGGTTATAATTACTATGTTACAGTCATACATACATACTGGTTATAATTACTATGTTACAGCCATATATACATACTGGTTATAATTACTATGTTACAGTCATACATACTGGTTATAATTACTATGTTAAAGCCATACATACATACTGGTTATAATTACTATGTTACAGTCATACATACTGGTTATAATTACTATGTTACAGTCATACATACTGGTTATAATTACTATGTTACAGTCATACATACTGGTTATAATTACTATGTTACAGCCATACATACTGGTTATAATTACTATGTTACAGTCATACATACATACTGGTTATAATTACTATGTTACAGTCATACATACATACTGTTTATAATTACTATGTTACAGTCATACATACATATTGGTTATAATTACTGTGTTACAGTCACACATACTGGTTATAATTACTATGTTACAGCCATACATACATACTGGTTATAATTACTATGTTACAGCCATACATGCTGGTTATAATTACTATGTTACAGTCATTCATACACACTGGTTATAATTACTATGTTACAGTCATACATATATACTGGTTATAATTACTATGTTACAGCCATACATACATACTGGTTATAATTACTTTGTTACAGTCATACATACTGGTTATAATTACTCTGTTACAGTCATACATACTGGTTTTAATTACAATGTTACAGTCATACATACTGGTTATAATTACTATGTTACAGTCATACATACTGGTTATAATTACCATGTTACAGTCATACATACTGGTTATAATTACTATGTTACAGTCATACATACTGGTTGTAATTACTATGTTACAGACATACATACTGGTTATAATTACTATGTTACAGTCATACATACATACTGGTTATAATGACTATGTTACAGTCATACATACATACTGGTTACAATTACTATGTTACAGTCATACATACATACATACTGGTTACAATTACTATGTTACAGTCATACATACATACATACTGGTTATAATTACTATGTTACAGCCATACATACTGGTTATAATTACTATGTTACAGTCATACATACATACTGGTTGTAAGTACTATGTTACAGTCATACATACATACTGGTTATAATTACTATGTTACAGCCATACATACATACTGGTTATAATTACTATGTTACAGTCATACATACATACTGGTTATAATTACTATGTTACAGTCATACATACTGGTTATAATTACTATGTTACAGCCATACATACATACTGGTTATAATTACTATGTTACAGTCATACATACTGGTTATAATTACTATGTTACAGTCATACATACTGGTTATAATTACTATGTTACAGTCATACATACTGGTTATAATTACTATGTTACAGTCATACATACATACTGTTTATAATTACTATGTTACAGTCATACATACATATTGGTTATAATTACTGTGTTACAGTCACACATACTGGTTATAATTACTATGTTACAGCCATACATACATACTGGTTATAATTACTATGTTACAGCCATACATACTGGTTATAATTACTATGTTACAGTCATTCATACACACTGGTTATAATTACTATGTTACAGTCATACATATATACTGGTTATAATTACTATGTTACAGCCATACATACATACTGGTTATAATTACTTTGTTACAGTCATACATACTGGTTATAATTACTCTGTTACAGTCATACATACTGGTTTTAATTACTATGTTACAGTCATACATACTGGTTACAATTACTATGTTACAGTGATACATACTGGTTATAATTACTATGTTACAGTCATACATACTGGTTATAATTACTATGTTACAGTCATACATACTGGTTACAATTACTATGTTACAGTCATACATACTGGATAATACTGTTACAGTCTACTACTGGTTAAATTCAGTTACAGTCATACATACTGGTTATAATTACCATGTTACAGTCATACATACTGGTTATAATTACTATGTTACAGTCATACATACTGGTTGTAATTACTATGTTACAGCCATACATACTGGTTATAATTACTATGTTACAGTCATACATACATACTGGTTATAATTACTATGTTACAGTCATACATACATACTGGTTACAATTACTATGTTACAGCCATACATACATACTGGTTATAATTACTATGTTACAGTAATACATACATACTGGTTATACTTACTATGTTACAGCCATACATACATACTGGTTATAATTACTATGTTACAGTAATACATACATACTGGTTATAATTACTATGTTACAGTCATACATACATACTGGTTACAATTACTATGTTACAGTCATACATACATACTGGTTATAATTACTTTGTTACAGTCATACATACTGGTTATAATTACTATGTTACAGTCATACATACATACTGGTTATAATTACTATGTTACAGCCATATATACATACTGGTTATAATTACTATGTTACAGTCATACATACTGGTTATAATTACTATGTTAAAGCCATACATACATACTGGTTATAATTACTATGTTACAGTCATACATACTGGTTATAATTACTATGTTACAGCTCATACATACTGGTTATAATTACTATGTTACAGCCATACATACTGGTTATAATTACTATGTTACAGTCATACATACATACTGGTTATAATTACTATGTTACAGTCATACATACTGGTTATAATTACTATGTTACAGTCATACATACATACTGTTTATAATTACTATGTTACAGTCATACATACATATTGGTTATAATTACTGTGTTACAGTCACACATACTGGTTATAATTACTATGTTACAGCCATACATACATACTGGTTATAATTACTATGTTACAGCCATACATACTGGTTATAATTACTATGTTACAGTCATTCATACACACTGGTTATAATTACTATGTTACAGTCATACATATATACTGGTTATAATTACTATGTTACAGCCATACATACATACTGGTTATAATTACTTTGTTACAGTCATACATACTGGTTATAATTACTCTGTTACAGTCATACATACTGGTTTTAATTACTATGTTACAGTCATACATACTGGTTACAATTACTATGTTACAGTGATACATACTGGTTATAATTACTATGTTACAGTCATACATACTGGTTATAATTACTATGTTACAGTCATACATACTGGTTACAATTACTATGTTACAGTCATACATACTGGTTATAATTACTTTGTTACAGTCATACATACTGGTTATAATTACTATGTTACAGTCATACATACTGGTTATAATTACCATGTTACAGTCATACATACTGGTTATAATTACTATGTTACAGTCATACATACTGGTTGTAATTACTATGTTACAGCCATACATACTGGTTATAATTACTATGTTACAGTCATACATACATACTGGTTATAATTACTATGTTACAGTCATACATACATACTGGTTACAATTACTATGTTACAGCCATACATACATACTGGTTATAATTACTATGTTACAGTAATACATACATACTGGTTATACTTACTATGTTACAGCCATACATACATACTGGTTATAATTACTATGTTACAGTAATACATACATACTGGTTATAATTACTATGTTACAGTCATACATACATACTGGTTACAATTACTATGTTACAGTCATACATACATACTGGTTATAATTACTTTGTTACAGTCATACATACTGGTTATAATTACTATGTTACAGTCATACATACATACTGGTTATAATTACTATGTTACAGCCATATATACATACTGGTTATAATTACTATGTTACAGTCATACATACTGGTTATAATTACTATGTTAAAGCCATACATACATACTGGTTATAATTACTATGTTACAGTCATACATACTGGTTATAATTACTATGTTACAGTCATACATACTGGTTATAATTACTATGTTACAGTCATACATACTGGTTATAATTACTATGTTACAGCCATACATACTGGTTATAATTACTATGTTACAGTCATACATACATACTGGTTATAATTACTATGTTACAGTCATACATACATACTGTTTATAATTACTATGTTACAGTCATACATACATATTGGTTATAATTACTGTGTTACAGTCACACATACTGGTTATAATTACTATGTTACAGCCATACATACATACTGGTTATAATTACTATGTTACAGCCATACATGCTGGTTATAATTACTATGTTACAGTCATTCATACACACTGGTTATAATTACTATGTTACAGTCATACATATATACTGGTTATAATTACTATGTTACAGCCATACATACATACTGGTTATAATTACTTTGTTACAGTCATACATACTGGTTATAATTACTCTGTTACAGTCATACATACTGGTTTTAATTACAATGTTACAGTCATACATACTGGTTATAATTACTATGTTACAGTCATACATACTGGTTATAATTACCATGTTACAGTCATACATACTGGTTATAATTACTATGTTACAGTCATACATACTGGTTGTAATTACTATGTTACAGACATACATACTGGTTATAATTACTATGTTACAGTCATACATACATACTGGTTATAATGACTATGTTACAGTCATACATACATACTGGTTACAATTACTATGTTACAGTCATACATACATACATACTGGTTACAATTACTATGTTACAGTCATACATACATACATACTGGTTATAATTACTATGTTACAGCCATACATACTGGTTATAATTACTATGTTACAGTCATACATACATACTGGTTGTAAGTACTATGTTACAGTCATACATACATACTGGTTATAATTACTATGTTACAGCCATACATACATACTGGTTATAATTACTATGTTACAGTCATACATACATACTGGTTATAATTACTATGTTACAGTCATACATACTGGTTATAATTACTATGTTACAGCCATACATACATACTGGTTATAATTACTATGTTACAGTAATACATACATACTGGTTATAATTACTATGTTACAGCCATACATACATACTGGTTAAAATTACTATGTTACAGTAATACATACATACTGGTTATAATTACTATGTTACAGTCATACATACATACTGGTTATAATTACTATGTTACAGTCATACATACATACTGGTTATAATTACTTTGTTACAGTCATACATACTGGTTATAATTACTCTGTTACAGTCATACATACTGGTTTTAATTACAATGTTACAGTCATACATACTGGTTATAATTACTATGTTACAGTCATACATACTGGTTATAATTACCATGTTACAGTCATACATACTGGTTATAATTACTATGTTACAGTCATACATACTGGTTGTAATTACTATGTTACAGACATACATACTGGTTATAATTACTATGTTACAGTCATACATACATACTGGTTACAATTACTATGTTACAGTCATACATTCATACATACTGGTTATAATTACTATGTTACAGTCATACATACATACTGGTTGTAAGTACTATGTTACAGTCATACATACATACTGGTTATAATTACTATGTTACAGCCATACATACATACTGGTTATAATTACTATGTTACAGTCATACATACATACTGGTTATAATTACTATGTTACAGTCATACATACATACTGGTTACAATTACTATGTTACAGTCATACATACAAACTGGTTATAATTACTTTGTTACAGTCATACATACATACTGGTTATAATTACTATGTTACAGTCATACATACTGGTTATAATTACTATGTTACAGTCATACATACTGGTTATAATTACTATGTTACAGTCATACATACATACTGTTTATAATTACTATGTTACAGTCATACATAGATATTGGTTATAATTACTGTGTTACAGTCACACATACTGGTTATAATTACTATGTTACAGCCATACATACATACTGGTTATAATTACTATGTTACAGCCATACATACTGGTTATAATTACTATGTTACAGTCATTCATACACACTGGTTATAATTACTATGTTACAGTCATACATATATACTGGTTATAATTACTATGTTACAGCCATACATACATACTGGTTATAATTACTTTGTTACAGTCATACATACTGGTTATAATTACTCTGTTACAGTCATACATACTGGTTTTAATTACTATGTTACAGTCATACATACTGGTTACAATTACTATGTTACAGTGATACATACTGGTTATAATTACTATGTTACAGTCATACATACTGGTTATAATTACTATGTTACAGTCATACATACTGGTTACAATTACTATGTTACAGTCATACATACTGGTTATAATTACTTTGTTACAGTCATACATACTGGTTATAATTACTATGTTACAGTCATACATACTGGTTATAATTACCATGTTACAGTCATACATACTGGTTATAATTACTATGTTACAGTCATACATACTGGTTGTAATTACTATGTTACAGCCATACATACTGGTTATAATTATTATGTTACAGTCATACATACATACTGGTTATAATTACTATGTTACAGTCATACATACATACTGGTTACAATTACTATGTTACAGCCATACATACATACTGGTTATAATTACTATGTTACAGTAATACATACATACTGGTTATACTTACTATGTTACAGCCATACATACATACTGGTTATAATTACTATGTTACAGTAATACATACATACTGGTTATAATTACTATGTTACAGTCATACATACATACTGGTTATAATTACCATGTTACAGTCATACATACTGGTTATAATTACTATGTTACAGTCATACATACTGGTTGTAATTACTATGTTACAGCCATACATACTGGTTATAATTACTATGTTACAGTCATACATACATACTGGTTATAATTACTATGTTACAGTCATACATACATACTGGTTATAATTACTTTGTTACAGTCATACATACTGGTTATAATTACTCTGTTACAGTCATACATACTGGTTTTAATTACAATGTTACAGTCATACATACTGGTTATAATTACTATGTTACAGTCATACATACTGGTTATAATTACCATGTTACAGTCATACATACTGGTTATAATTACTATGTTACAGTCATACATACTGGTTATAATTACTATGTTACAGTCATACATACTGGTTATAATTACTATGTTACAGTCATACATACTGGTTATAATTACCATGTTACAGTCATACATACTGGTTATAATTACTATGTTACAGTCATACATACTGGTTGTAATTACTATGTTACAGACATACATACTGGTTATAATTACTATGTTACAGTCATACATACATACTGGTTACAATTACTATGTTACAGTCATACATACATACATACTGGTTATAATTACTATGTTACAGCCATACATACTGGTTATAATTACTATGTTACAGTCATACATACATACTGGTTGTAAGTACTATGTTACAGTCATACATACATACTGGTTATAATTACTATGTTACAGCCATACATACATACTGGTTATAATTACTATGTTACAGTCATACATACATACTGGTTATAATGACTATGTTACAGTCATACATACATACTGGTTACAATTACTATGTTACAGTCATACATACATACTGGTTATAATTACTTTGTTACAGTCATACATACATAGTGGTTATAATTACTATGTTACAGTCATACATACTGGTTATAATTACTATGTTACAGTCATACATACTGGTTATAATTACTATGTTACAGTCATACATACATACTGTTTATAATTACTATGTTACAGTCATACATACATATTGGTTATAATTACTGTGTTACAGTCACACATACTGGTTATAATTACTATGTTACAGCCATACATACATACTGGTTATAATTACTATGTTACAGCCATACATACTGGTTATAATTACTATGTTACAGTCATTCATACACACTGGTTATAATTACTATGTTACAGTCATACATATATACTGGTTATAATTACTATGTTACAGCCATACATAAATACTGGTTATAATTACTTTGTTACAGTCATACATACTGGTTATAATTACTCTGTTACAGTCATACATACTGGTTTTAATTACTATGTTACAGTCATACATACTGGTTACAATTACTATGTTACAGTCATACATACTGGTTGTAATTACTATGTTACAGACATACATACTGGTTATAATTACTATGTTACAGTCATACATACATACTGGTTACAATTACTATGTTACAGTCATACATACATACATACTGGTTATAATTACCATGTTACAGTCATACATACTGGTTATAATTACTATGTTACAGTCATACATACTGGTTGTAATTACTATGTTACAGCCATACATACTGGTTATAATTACTATGTTACAGTCATACATACATACTGGTTATAATTACTATGTTACAGTCATACATACATACTGGTTATAATTACTTTGTTACAGTCATACATACTGGTTATAATTACTATGTTACAGTCATACATACTGGTTATAATTACTATGTTACAGTCATACATACTGGTTATAATTACTATGTTACAGTCATACATACTGGTTATAATTACCATGTTACAGTCATACATACTGGTTATAATTACTATGTTACAGTCATACATACTGGTTGTAATTACTATGTTACAGACATACATACTGGTTATAATTACTATGTTACAGTCATACATACATACTGGTTACAATTACTATGTTACAGTCATACATACATACATACTGGTTATAATTACTATGTTACAGCCATACATACTGGTTATAATTACTATGTTACAGTCATACATACATACTGGTTGTAAGTACTATGTTACAGTCATACATACATACTGGTTATAATTACTATGTTACAGCCATACATACATACTGGTTATAATTACTATGTTACAGTCATACATACATACTGGTTATAATTACTATGTTACAGTCATACATACATACTGGTTATAATTACTATGTTACAGTCATACATACTGGTTATAATTACTTGTTACAGTCATACATACTGGTTATAATTACTATGTTACAGTCATACATACATACTGGTTATAATTACTATGTTACAGTCATACATACATACTGGTTATAATTACTATGTTACAGTCATACATACTGGTTATAATTACTATGTTACAGCCATACATACATACTGGTTATAATTACCATACATACTGGTTATAATTACTATGTTACAGTCATACATACTGGTTATAATTACTATGTTACAGCCATACATACATACTGGTTATAATTACTATGTTACAGTAATACATACATACTGGTTATAATTACTATGTTACAGCCATACATACATACTGGTTAAAATTACTATGTTACAGTAATACATACATACTGGTTATAATTACTATGTTACAGTCATACATACATACTGGTTATAATTACTTTGTTACAGTCATACATACTGGTTATAATTACTATGTTACAGTCATACATACTGGTTATAATTACTATGTTACAGTCATACATACTGGTTATAATTACTATGTTACAGTCATACATACTGGTTATAATTACCATGTTACAGTCATACATACTGGTTATAATTACTATGTTACAGTCATACATACTGGTTGTAATTACTATGTTACAGACATACATACTGGTTATAATTACTATGTTACAGTCATACATACATACTGGTTACAATTACTATGTTACAGTCATACATTCATACATACTGGTTATAATTACTATGTTACAGTCATACATACATACTGGTTGTAAGTACTATGTTACAGTCATACATACATACTGGTTATAATTACTATGTTACAGCCATACATACATACTGGTTATAATTACTATGTTACAGTCATACATACATACTGGTTATAATTACTATGTTACAGTCATACATACATACTGGTTACAATTACTATGTTACAGTCATACATACAAACTGGTTATAATTACTTTGTTACAGTCATACATACATACTGGTTATAATTACTATGTTACAGTCATACATACTGGTTATAATTACTATGTTACAGTCATACATACTGGTTATAATTACTATGTTACAGTCATACATACATACTGTTTATAATTACTATGTTACAGTCATACATACATATTGGTTATAATTACTGTGTTACAGTCACACATACTGGTTATAATTACTATGTTACAGCCATACATACATACTGGTTATAATTACTATGTTACAGCCATACATACTGGTTATAATTACTATGTTACAGTCATTCATACACACTGGTTATAATTACTATGTTACAGTCATACATATATACTGGTTATAATTACTATGTTACAGCCATACATACATACTGGTTATAATTACTTTGTTACAGTCATACATACTGGTTATAATTACTCTGTTACAGTCATACATACTGGTTTTAATTACTATGTTACAGTCATACATACTGGTTACAATTACTATGTTACAGTGATACATACTGGTTATAATTACTATGTTACAGTCATACATACTGGTTATAATTACTATGTTACAGTCATACATACTGGTTACAATTACTATGTTACAGTCATACATACTGGTTATAATTACTTTGTTACAGTCATACATACTGGTTATAATTACTATGTTACAGTCATACATACTGGTTATAATTACCATGTTACAGTCATACATACTGGTTATAATTACTATGTTACAGTCATACATACTGGTTGTAATTACTATGTTACAGCCATACATACTGGTTATAATTATTATGTTACAGTCATACATACATACTGGTTATAATTACTATGTTACAGTCATACATACATACTGGTTACAATTACTATGTTACAGCCATACATACATACTGGTTATAATTACTATGTTACAGTAATACATACATACTGGTTATACTTACTATGTTACAGCCATACATACATACTGGTTATAATTACTATGTTACAGTAATACATACATACTGGTTATAATTACTATGTTACAGTCATACATACATACTGGTTATAATTACCATGTTACAGTCATACATACTGGTTATAATTACTATGTTACAGTCATACATACTGGTTGTAATTACTATGTTACAGCCATACATACTGGTTATAATTACTATGTTACAGTCATACATACATACTGGTTATAATTACTATGTTACAGTCATACATACATACTGGTTATAATTACTTTGTTACAGTCATACATACTGGTTATAATTACTCTGTTACAGTCATACATACTGGTTTTAATTACAATGTTACAGTCATACATACTGGTTATAATTACTATGTTACAGTCATACATACTGGTTATAATTACCATGTTACAGTCATACATACTGGTTATAATTACTATGTTACAGTCATACATACTGGTTATAATTACTATGTTACAGTCATACATACTGGTTATAATTACTATGTTACAGTCATACATACTGGTTATAATTACCATGTTACAGTCATACATACTGGTTATAATTACTATGTTACAGTCATACATACTGGTTGTAATTACTATGTTACAGACATACATACTGGTTATAATTACTATGTTACAGTCATACATACATACTGGTTACAATTACTATGTTACAGTCATACATACATACATACTGGTTATAATTACTATGTTACAGCCATACATACTGGTTATAATTACTATGTTACAGTCATACATACATACTGGTTGTAAGTACTATGTTACAGTCATACATACATACTGGTTATAATTACTATGTTACAGCCATACATACATACTGGTTATAATTACTATGTTACAGTCATACATACATACTGGTTATAATTACTATGTTACAGTCATACATACATACTGGTTACAATTACTATGTTACAGTCATACATACATACTGGTTATAATTACTTTGTTACAGTCATACATACATAGTGGTTATAATTACTATGTTACAGTCATACATACTGGTTATAATTACTATGTTACAGTCATACATACTGGTTATAATTACTATGTTACAGTCATACATACATACTGTTTATAATTACTATGTTACAGTCATACATACATATTGGTTATAATTACTGTGTTACAGTCACACATACTGGTTATAATTACTATGTTACAGCCATACATACATACTGGTTATAATTACTATGTTACAGCCATACATACTGGTTATAATTACTATGTTACAGTCATTCATACACACTGGTTATAATTACTATGTTACAGTCATACATATATACTGGTTATAATTACTATGTTACAGCCATACATAAATACTGGTTATAATTACTTTGTTACAGTCATACATACTGGTTATAATTACTCTGTTACAGTCATACATACTGGTTTTAATTACTATGTTACAGTCATACATACTGGTTACAATTACTATGTTACAGCCATACATACATACTGGTTATAATTACTATGTTACAGTAATACATACATACTGGTTATACTTACTATGTTACAGCCATACATACATACTGGTTATAATTACTATGTTACAGTAATACATACATACTGGTTATAATTACTATGTTACAGTCATACATACATACTGGTTATAATTACCATGTTACAGTCATACATACTGGTTATAATTACTATGTTACAGTCATACATACTGGTTGTAATTACTATGTTACAGCCATACATACTGGTTATAATTACTATGTTACAGTCATACATACATACTGGTTATAATTACTATGTTACAGTCATACATACATACTGGTTATAATTACTTTGTTACAGTCATACATACTGGTTATAATTACTCTGTTACAGTCATACATACTGGTTTTAATTACAATGTTACAGTCATACATACTGGTTATAATTACTATGTTACAGTCATACATACTGGTTATAATTACCATGTTACAGTCATACATACTGGTTATAATTACTATGTTACAGTCATACATACTGGTTATAATTACTATGTTACAGTCATACATACTGGTTATAATTACTATGTTACAGTCATACATACTGGTTATAATTACCATGTTACAGTCATACATACTGGTTATAATTACTATGTTACAGTCATACATACTGGTTGTAATTACTATGTTACAGACATACATACTGGTTATAATTACTATGTTACAGTCATACATACATACTGGTTACAATTACTATGTTACAGTCATACATACATACATACTGGTTATAATTACTATGTTACAGCCATACATACTGGTTATAATTACTATGTTACAGTCATACATACATACTGGTTGTAAGTACTATGTTACAGTCATACATACATACTGGTTATAATTACTATGTTACAGCCATACATACATACTGGTTATAATTACTATGTTACAGTCATACATACATACTGGTTATAATGACTATGTTACAGTCATACATACATACTGGTTACAATTACTATGTTACAGTCATACATACATACTGGTTATAATTACTTTGTTACAGTCATACATACATAGTGGTTATAATTACTATGTTACAGTCATACATACTGGTTATAATTACTATGTTACATACATACTGGTTATAATTACTATGTTACAGCCATACATACATACTGTTTATAATTACTATGTTACAGTCATACATACTGGTTATAATTACTTGTTACAGTACACATACTGGTTATAATTACTATGTTACAGTACATACATACTGGTTATAATTACTATGTTACAGTCATAGTTACAGTCATACATACATATTGGTTATAATTACTGTGTTACAGTCACACATACTGGTTATAATTACTATGTTACAGCCATACATACATACTGGTTATAATTACTATGTTACAGCCATACATACTGGTTATAATTACTATGTTACAGTCATTCATACACACTGGTTATAATTACTATGTTACAGTCATACATATATACTGGTTATAATTACTATGTTACAGCCATACATAAATACTGGTTATAATTACTTTGTTACAGTCATACATACTGGTTATAATTACTCTGTTACAGTCATACATACTGGTTTTAATTACTATGTTACAGTCATACATACTGGTTACAATTACTATGTTACAGCCATACATACATACTGGTTATAATTACTACGTTACAGTAATACATACATACTGGTTATACTTACTATGTTACAGCCATACATACATACTGGTTATAATTACTATGTTACAGTAATACATACATACTGGTTATAATTACTATGTTACAGTCATACATACATACTGGTTATAATTACCATGTTACAGTCATACATACTGGTTATAATTACTATGTTACAGTCATACATACTGGTTGTAATTACTATGTTACAGCCATACATACTGGTTATAATTACTATGTTACAGTCATACATACATACTGGTTATAATTACTATGTTACAGTCATACATACATACTGGTTATAATTACTTTGTTACAGTCATACATACTGGTTATAATTACTCTGTTACAGTCATACATACTGGTTTTAATTACAATGTTACAGTCATACATACTGGTTATAATTACTATGTTACAGTCATACATACTGGTTATAATTACCATGTTACAGTCATACATACTGGTTATAATTACTATGTTACAGTCATACATACTGGTTATAATTACTATGTTACAGTCATACATACTGGTTATAATTACTATGTTACAGTCATACATACTGGTTATAATTACCATGTTACAGTCATACATACTGGTTATAATTACTATGTTACAGTCATACATACTGGTTGTAATTACTATGTTACAGACATACATACTGGTTATAATTACTATGTTACAGTCATACATACATACTGGTTACAATTACTATGTTACAGTCATACATACATACATACTGGTTATAATTACTATGTTACAGCCATACATACTGGTTATAATTACTATGTTACAGTCATACATACATACTGGTTGTAAGTACTATGTTACAGTCATACATACATACTGGTTATAATTACTATGTTACAGCCATACATACATACTGGTTATAATTACTATGTTACAGTCATACATACATACTGGTTATAATTACTATGTTACAGTCATACATACATACTGGTTACAATTACTATGTTACAGTCATACATACATACTGGTTATAATTACTTTGTTACAGTCATACATACATAGTGGTTATAATTACTATGTTACAGTCATACATACTGGTTATAATTACTATGTTACAGTCATACATACTGGTTATAATTACTATGTTACAGTCATACATACATACTGTTTATAATTACTATGTTACAGTCATACATACATATTGGTTATAATTACTGTGTTACAGTCACACATACTGGTTATAATTACTATGTTACAGCCATACATACATACTGGTTATAATTACTATGTTACAGCCATACATACTGGTTATAATTACTATGTTACAGTCATTCATACACACTGGTTATAATTACTATGTTACAGTCATACATATATACTGGTTATAATTACTATGTTACAGCCATACATAAATACTGGTTATAATTACTTTGTTACAGTCATACATACTGGTTATAATTACTCTGTTACAGTCATACATACTGGTTTTAATTACTATGTTACAGTCATACATACTGGTTACAATTACTATGTTACAGTGATACATACTGGTTATAATTACTATGTTACAGTCATACATACTGGTTATAATTACTATGTTACAGTCATACATACTGGTTACAATTACTATGTTACAGTCATACATACTGGTTATAATTACTTTGTTACAGTCATACATACTGGTTATAATTACTATGTTACAGTCATACATACTGGTTATAATTACCATGTTACAGTCATACATACTGGTTATAATTACTATGTTACAGTCATACATACTGGTTGTAATTACTATGTTACAGCCATACATACTGGTTATAATTACTATGTTACAGTCATACATACATACTGGTTATAATTACTATGTTACAGTCATACATACATACTGGTTACAATTACTATGTTACAGCCATACATACATACTGGTTATAATTACTATGTTACAGTAATACATACATACTGGTTATACTTACTATGTTACAGCCATACATACATACTGGTTATAATTACTATGTTACAGTAATACATACATACTGGTTATAATTACTATGTTACAGTCATACATACATACTGGTTACAATTACTATGTTACAGTCATACATACATACTGGTTATAATTACTTTGTTACAGTCATACATACTGGTTATAATTACTATGTTACAGTCATACATACATACTGGTTATAATTACTATGTTACAGCCATATATACATACTGGTTATAATTACTATGTTACAGTCATACATACTGGTTATAATTACTATGTTAAAGCCATACATACATACTGGTTATAATTACTATGTTACAGTCATACATACTGGTTATTAATTACAGCATACATACTGGTTATAATTACCATGTTACAGTCATACATACTGGTTATAATTACTATGTTACAGTCATACATACTGGTTATAATTACTATGTTACAGCCATACATACTGGTTATAATTACTATGTTACAGTCACACATACATACTGGTTATAATTACTATGTTACAGTCATACATACATACTGGTTACAATTACTATGTTACAGCCATACATACATACTGGTTATAATTACTATGTTACAGTAATACATACATACTGGTTATACTTACTATGTTACAGCCATACATACATACTGGTTATAATTACTATGTTACAGTAATACATACATACTGGTTATAATTACTATGTTACAGTCATACATACATACTGGTTACAATTACTATGTTACAGTCATACATACATACTGGTTATAATTACTTTGTTACAATCATACATACTGGTTATAATTACTATGTTACAGTCATACATACTGGTTATAATTACCATGTTACAGTCATACATACTGGTTATAATTACTATGTTACAGTCATACATACTGGTTATAATTACTATGTTACAGTCATACATACTGGTTATAATTACTATGTTACAGTCATACATACTGGTTATAATTACCATGTTACAGTCATACATACTGGTTATAATTACTATGTTACAGTCATACATACTGGTTGTAATTACTATGTTACAGACATACATACTGGTTATAATTACTATGTTACAGTCATACATACATACTGGTTACAATTACTATGTTACAGTCATACATACATACATACTGGTTATAATTACTATGTTACAGCCATACATACTGGTTATAATTACTATGTTACAGTCATACATACATACTGGTTATAATTACTATGTTACAGTCATACATACATACTGGTTATAATTACTATGTTACAGTCATACATACATACTGGTTACAATTACATACATATTGGTTATAATTACTTGTTACAGTCACATACTGGTTATAATTACTATGTTACAGCCATACATACATACTGGTTATAATTACTATGTTACAGCCATACATACATACTGGTTATAATTACTATGTTACAGTCATACATACTGGTTATAATTACTATGTTACAGTCATACATACTGGTTTAATTACTGTTACAGTCATACATACTGGTTATAATTACTATGTTACAGTCATACATACTGGTTATAATTACATGTTACAGTCATACATACTGGTTATAATTACTATGTTACAGTCATACCATACATACTGGTTATAATTACTATGTTACAGTCATACATACATACTGGTTATAATTACTATGTTACAGTCATACATACATACTGGTTATAATTACTATGTTACAGTCATACATACTGGTTATAATTACTATGTTACAGCATACATACATACTGGTTATAATTACTATGTTACAGTCATACATACTGGTTTAATACTATGTTACAGTCATACATACATACTGGTTATAATTACTATGTTACAGCCATACATACATACTGGTTATAATTACTATGTTACAGTCATATAATTACTATGTTACAGTTACATACTGGTTATAATTACTATGTTACAGTCATACATACATACTGGTTACAATTACTATGTTACAGTCATACATACATACTGGTTATAATTACTTTGTTACAGTCATACATACATAGTGGTTATAATTACTATGTTACAGTCATACATACTGGTTATAATTACTATGTTACAGTCATACATACTGGTTATAATTACTATGTTACAGTCATACATACATACTGTTTATAATTACTATGTTACAGTCATACATACATATTGGTTATAATTACTGTGTTACAGTCACACATACTGGTTATAATTACTATGTTACAGCCATACATACATACTGGTTATAATTACTATGTTACAGCCATACATACTGGTTATAATTACTATGTTACAGTCATTCATACACACTGGTTATAATTACTATGTTACAGTCATACATATATACTGGTTATAATTACTATGTTACAGCCATACATAAATACTGGTTATAATTACTTTGTTACAGTCATACATACTGGTTATAATTACTCTGTTACAGTCATACATACTGGTTTTAATTACTATGTTACAGTCATACATACTGGTTACAATTACTATGTTACAGTGATACATACTGGTTATAATTACTATGTTACAGTCATACATACTGGTTATAATTACTATGTTACAGTCATACATACTGGTTACAATTACTATGTTACAGTCATACATACTGGTTATAATTACTTTGTTACAGTCATACATACTGGTTATAATTACTATGTTACAGTCATACATACTGGTTATAATTACCATGTTACAGTCATACATACTGGTTATAATTACTATGTTACAGTCATACATACTGGTTGTAATTACTATGTTACAGCCATACATACTGGTTATAATTACTATGTTACAGTCATACATACATACTGGTTATAATTACTATGTTACAGTCATACATACATACTGGTTACAATTACTATGTTACAGCCATACATACATACTGGTTATAATTACTATGTTACAGTAATACATACATACTGGTTATACTTACTATGTTACAGCCATACATACATACTGGTTATAATTACTATGTTACAGTAATACATACATACTGGTTATAATTACTATGTTACAGTCATACATACATACTGGTTACAATTACTATGTTACAGTCATACATACATACTGGTTATAATTACTTTGTTACAGTCATACATACTGGTTATAATTACTATGTTACAGTCATACATACATACTGGTTATAATTACTATGTTACAGCCATATATACATACTGGTTATAATTACTATGTTACAGTCATACATACTGGTTATAATTACTATGTTACAGCCATACATACATACTGGTTATAATTACTATGTTACAGTCATACATACTGGTTATAATTACTATGTTACAGTCATACATACTGGTTATAATTACTATGTTACAGTCATACATACTGGTTATAATTACTATGTTACAGCCATACATACTGGTTATAATTACTATGTTACAGCCATACATGCTGGTTATAATTACTATGTTACAGTCATACATACTGGTTATAATTACCATGTTACAGTCATACATACTGGTTATAATTACTATGTTACAGTCATACATACTGGTTGTAATTACTATGTTACAGACATACATACTGGTTATAATTACTATGTTACAGTCATACATACATACTGGTTACAATTACTATGTTACAGTCATACATACATACATACTGGTTATAATTACTATGTTACAGCCATACATACTGGTTATATTTACTATGTTACAGTCATACATACATACTGGTTGTAAGTACTATGTTACAGTCATACATACATACTGGTTATAATTACTATGTTACAGCCATACATACATACTGGTTATAATTACTATGTTACAGTCATACATACATACTGGTTACAATTACTATGTTACAGTCATACATACATACTGGTTATAATTACTTTGTTACAGTCATACATACATAGTGGTTATAATTACTATGTTACAGTCATACATACTGGTTATAATTACTATGTTACAGTCATACATACTGGTTATAATTACTATGTTACAGTCATACATACATACTGTTTATAATTACTATGTTACAGTCATACATACATATTGGTTATAATTACTGTGTTACAGTCACACATACTGGTTATAATTACTATGTTACAGCCATACATACATACTGGTTATAATTACTATGTTACAGCCATACATACTGGTTATAATTACTATGTTACAGTCATTCATACACACTGGTTATAATTACTATGTTACAGTCATACATATATACTGGTTATAATTACTATGTTACAGCCATACATAAATACTGGTTATAATTACTTTGTTACAGTCATACATACTGGTTATAATTACTCTGTTACAGTCATACATACTGGTTTTAATTACTTTGTTACAGTCATACATACTGGTTACAATTACTATGTTACAGTGATACATACTGGTTATAATTACTATGTTACAGTCATACATACTGGTTATAATTACTATGTTACAGTCATACATACTGGTTACAATTACTATGTTACAGTCATACATACTGGTTATAATTACTTTGTTACAGTCATACATACTGGTTATAATTACTATGTTACAGTCATACATACTGGTTATAATTACCATGTTACAGTCATACATACTGGTTATAATTACTATGTTACAGTCATACATACTGGTTGTAATTACTATGTTACAGCCATACATACTGGTTATAATTACTATGTTACAGTCATACATACATACTGGTTATAATTACTATGTTACAGTCATACATACATACTGGTTACAATTACTATGTTACAGCCATACATACATACTGGTTATAATTACTATGTTACAGTAATACATACATACTGGTTATACTTACTATGTTACAGCCATACATACATACTGGTTATAATTACTATGTTACAGTAATACATACATACTGGTTATAATTACTATGTTACAGTCATACATACATACTGGTTACAATTACTATGTTACAGTCATACATACATACTGGTTATAATTACTTTGTTACAGTCATACATACTGGTTATAATTACTATGTTACAGTCATACATACATACTGGTTATAATTACTATGTTACAGCCATACATACATACTGGTTATAATTACTATGTTACAGTCATACATACATACTGGTTATAATTACTATGTTACAGTCATACATACATACTGGTTACAATTACTATGTTACAGTCATACATACATACTGGTTATAATTACTTTGTTACAGTCATACATACATAGTGGTTATAATTACTATGTTACAGTCATACATACTGGTTATAATTACTATGTTACAGTCATACATACTGGTTATAATTACTATGTTACAGTCATACATACATACTGTTTATAATTACTATGTTACAGTCATACATACATATTGGTTATAATTACTGTGTTACAGTCACACATACTGGTTATAATTACTATGTTACAGCCATACATACATACTGGTTATAATTACTATGTTACAGCCATACATACTGGTTATAATTACTATGTTACAGTCATTCATACACACTGGTTATAATTACTATGTTACAGTCATACATATATACTGGTTATAATTACTATGTTACAGCCATACATAAATACTGGTTATAATTACTTTGTTACAGTCATACATACTGGTTATAATTACTCTGTTACAGTCATACATACTGGTTTTAATTACTATGTTACAGTCATACATACTGGTTACAATTACTATGTTACAGTGATACATACTGGTTATAATTACTATGTTACAGTCATACATACTGGTTATAATTACTATGTTACAGTCATACATACTGGTTACAATTACTATGTTACAGTCATACATACTGGTTATAATTACTTTGTTACAGTCATACATACTGGTTATAATTACTTTGTTACAGTCATACATACTGGTTATAATTACTCTGTTACAGTCATACATACTGGTTTTAATTACTATGTTACAGTCATACATACTGGTTACAATTACTATGTTACAGTGATACATACTGGTTATAATTACTATGTTACAGTCATACATACTGGTTATAATTACTATGTTACAGTCATACATACTGGTTACAATTACTATGTTACAGTCATACATACTGGTTATAATTACTTTGTTACAGCCATACATACTGGTTATAATTACCATGTTACAGTCATACATACTGGTTATAATTACTATGTTACAGTCATACATACTGGTTGTAATTACTATGTTACAGCCATACATACTGGTTATAATTACTATGTTACAGTCATACATACATACTGGTTATAATTACTATGTTACAGTCATACATACATACTGGTTACAATTACTATGTTACAGCCATACATACATACTGGTTATAATTACTATGTTACAGTAATACATACATACTGGTTATACTTACTATGTTACAGCCATACATACATACTGGTTATAATTACTATGTTACAGTAATACATACATACTGGTTATAATTACTATGTTACAGTCATACATACATACTGGTTACAATTACTATGTTACAGTCATACATACATACTGGTTATAATTACTTTGTTACAGTCATACATACTGGTTATAATTACTATGTTACAGTCATACATACTGGTTATAATTACCATGTTACAGTCATACATACTGGTTATAATTACTATGTTACAGTCATACATACTGGTTATAATTACTATGTTACAGTCATACATACTGGTTATAATTACTATGTTACAGTCATACATACTGGTTATAATTACCATGTTACAGTCATACATACTGGTTATAATTACTATGTTACAGTCATACATACTGGTTGTAATTACTATGTTACAGACATACATACTGGTTATAATTACTATGTTACAGTCATACATACATACTGGTTACAATTACTATGTTACAGTCATACATACATACATACTGGTTATAATTACTATGTTACAGCCATACATACTGGTTATAATTACTATGTTACAGTCATACATACATACTGGTTGTAAGTACTATGTTACAGTCATACATACATACTGGTTATAATTACTATGTTACAGCCATACATACATACTGGTTATAATTACTATGTTACAGTCATACATACATACTGGTTATAATTACTATGTTACAGTCATACATACATACTGGTTACAATTACTATGTTACAGTCATACATACATACTGGTTATAATTACTTTGTTACAGTCATACATACATAGTGGTTATAATTACTATGTTACAGTCATACATACTGGTTATAATTACTATGTTACAGTCATACATACTGGTTATAATTACTATGTTACAGTCATACATACATACTGTTTATAATTACTATGTTACAGTCATACATACATATTGGTTATAATTACTGTGTTACAGTCACACATACTGGTTATAATTACTATGTTACAGTCATACATACATACTGGTTATAATTACTATGTTACAGCCATACATAATGGTTATAATTACTATGTTACAGTCATTCATACACACTGGTTATAATTACTATGTTACAGTCATACATATATACTGGTTATAATTACTATGTTACAGCCATACATAAATACTGGTTATAATTACTTTGTTACAGTCATACATACTGGTTATAATTACTCTGTTACAGTCATACATACTGGTTTTAATTACTATGTTACAGTCATACATACTGGTTACAATTACTATGTTACAGTGATACATACTGGTTATAATTACTATGTTACAGTCATACATACTGGTTATAATTACTATGTTACAGTCATACATACTGGTTACAATTACTATGTTACAGTCATACATACTGGTTATAATTACTTTGTTACAGTCATACATACTGGTTATAATTACTATGTTACAGTCATACATACTGGTTATAATTACCATGTTACAGTCATACATACTGGTTATAATTACTATGTTACAGTCATACATACTGGTTGTAATTACTATGTTACAGCCATACATACTGGTTATAATTACTATGTTACAGTCATACATACATACTGGTTATAATTACTATGTTACAGTCATACATACATACTGGTTACAATTACTATGTTACAGCCATACATACATACTGGTTATAATTACTATGTTACAGTAATACAAACATACTGGTTATACTTACTATGTTACAGCCATACATACATACTGGTTATAATTACTATGTTACAGTAATACATACATACTGGTTATAATTACTATGTTACAGTCATACATACATACTGGTTACAATTACTATGTTACAGTCATACATACATACTGGTTATAATTACTTTGTTACAGTCATACATACTGGTTATAATTACTATGTTACAGTCATACATACATACTGGTTATAATTACTATGTTACAGCCATATATACATACTGGTTATAATTACTATGTTACAGTCATACATACTGGTTATAATTACTATGTTACAGCCATACATACATACTGGTTATAATTACTATGTTACAGTCATACATACTGGTTATAATTACTATGTTACAGTCATACATACTGGTTATAATTACTATGTTACAGTCATACATACTGGTTATAATTACTATGTTACAGCCATACATACTGGTTATAATTACTATGTTACAGCCATACATGCTGGTTATAATTACTATGTTACAGTCATACATACTGGTTATAATTACCATGTTACAGTCATACATACTGGTTATAATTACTCTGTTACAGTCATACATACTGGTTTTAATTACTATGTTACAGTCATACATACTGGTTACAATTACTATGTTACAGTGATACATACTGGTTATAATTACTATGTTACAGTCATACATACTGGTTATAATTACTATGTTACAGTCATACATACTGGTTACAATTACTATGTTACAGTCATACATACTGGTTATAATTACTTTGTTACAGTCATACATACTGGTTATAATTACTATGTTACAGTCATACATACTGGTTATAATTACCATGTTACAGTCATACATACTGGTTATAATTACTATGTTACAGTCATACATACTGGTTGTAATTACTATGTTACAGCCATACATACTGGTTATAATTACTATGTTACAGTCACACATACATACTGGTTATAATTACTATGTTACAGTCATACATACATACTGGTTACAATTACTATGTTACAGCCATACATACATACTGGTTATAATTACTATGTTACAGTAATACATACATACTGGTTATACTTACTATGTTACAGCCATACATACATACTGGTTATAATTACTATGTTACAGTAATACATACATACTGGTTATAATTACTATGTTACAGTCATACATACATACTGGTTATAATTACTATGTTACAGTCATACATACATACTGGTTATAATTACTTTGTTACAGTCATACATACTGGTTATAATTACTATGTTACAGTCATACATACTGGTTATAATTACTATGTTACAGTCATACATACTGGTTATAATTACTATGTTACAGTCATACATACTGGTTATAATTACTATGTTACAGTCATACATACTGGTTATAATTACTATGTTACAGTCATACATACTGGTTATAATTACTATGTTACAGTCATACATACTGGTTGTAATTACTATGTTACAGACATACATACTGGTTATAATTACTATGTTACAGTCATACATACATACTGGTTACAATTACTATGTTACAGTCATACATACATACATACTGGTTATAATTACTATGTTACAGCCATACATACTGGTTATAATTACTATGTTACAGTCATACATACATACTGGTTGTAAGTACTATGTTACAGTCATACATACATACTGGTTATAATTACTATGTTACAGCCATACATACATACTGGTTATAATTACTATGTTACAGTCATACATACATACTGGTTATAATTACTATGTTACAGTCATACATACATACTGGTTACAATTACTATGTTACAGTCATACATACATACTGGTTATAATTACTTTGTTACAGTCATACATACATAGTGGTTATAATTACTATGTTACAGTCATACATACTGGTTATAATTACTATGTTACAGTCATAGATACTGTTTATAATTACTATGTTACAGTCATACATACATATTGGTTATAATTACTGTGTTACAGTCACACATACTGGTTATAATTACTATGTTACAGCCATACATACATACTGGTTATAATTACTATGTTACAGCCATACATACTGGTTATAATTACTATGTTACAGTCATTCATACACACTGGTTATAATTACTATGTTACATTCATATATATATACTGGTTATAATTACTATGTTACAGCCATACATAAATACTGGTTATAATTACTTTGTTACAGTCATACATACTGGTTATAATTACTCTGTTACAGTCATACATACTGGTTTTAATTACTATGTTACAGTCATACATACTGGTTACAATTACTATGTTACAGTGATACATACTGGTTATAATTACTATGTTACAGTCATACATACTGGTTATAATTACTATGTTACAGTCATACATACTGGTTACAATTACTATGTTACAGTCATACATACTGGTTATAATTACTTTGTTACAGTCATACATACTGGTTATAATTACTATGTTACAGTCATACATACTGGTTATAATTACCATGTTACAGTCATACATACTGGTTATAATTACTATGTTACAGTCATACATACTGGTTGTAATTACTATGTTACAGCCATACATACTGGTTATAATTACTATGTTACAGTCATACATACATACTGGTTATAATTACTATGTTACAGTCATACATACATACTGGTTACAATTACTATGTTACAGCCATACATACATACTGGTTATAATTACTATGTTACAGTAATACATACATACTGGTTATACTTACTATGTTACAGCCATACATACATACTGGTTATAATTACTATGTTACAGTCATACATACATACTGGTTATAATTACTATGTTACAGTCATACATACATACTGGTTATAATTACTTTGTTACAGTCATACATACTGGTTATAATTACTATGTTACAGTCATACATACTGGTTATAATTACCATGTTACAGTCATACATACTGGTTATAATTACTATGTTACAGTCATACATACTGGTTATAATTACTATGTTACAGTCATACATACTGGTTATAATTACTATGTTACAGTCATACATACTGGTTATAATTACCATGTTACAGTCATACATACTGGTTATAATTACTATGTTACAGTCATACATACTGGTTGTAATTACTATGTTACAGACATACATACTGGTTATAATTACTATGTTACAGTCATACATACATACTGGTTACAATTACTATGTTACAGTCATACATACATACATACTGGTTATAATTACTATGTTACAGCCATACATACTGGTTATAATTACTATGTTACAGTCATACATACATACTGGTTGTAAGTACTATGTTACAGTCATACATACATACTGGTTATAATTACTATGTTACAGCCATACATACATACTGGTTATAATTACTATGTTACAGTCATACATACATACTGGTTATAATTACTATGTTACAGTCATACATACATACTGGTTACAATTACTATGTTACAGTCATACATACATACTGGTTATAATTACTTTGTTACAGTCATACATACATAGTGGTTATAATTACTATGTTACAGTCATACATACTGGTTATAATTACTATGTTACAGTCATACATACTGGTTATAATTACTATGTTACAGTCATACATACATATTGGTTATAATTACTGTGTTACAGTCACACATACTTGTTATAATTACTATGTTACAGCCATACATACATACTGGTTATAATTACTATGTTACAGCCATACATACTGGTTATAATTACTATGTTACAGTCATTCATACACACTGGTTATAATTACTATGTTACAGTCATACATACATACTGGTTATAATTACTATGTTACAGTCATACATACATACTGGTTACAATTACTATGTTACAGTCATACATACATACTGGTTATAATTACTTTGTTACAGTCATACATACATAGTGGTTATAATTACTATGTTACAGTCATACATACTGGTTATAATTACTATGTTACAGTCATACATTCTGGTTATAATTACTATGTTACAGTCATACATACACACTGTTTATAATTACTATGTTACAGTCATACATACATATTGGTTATAATTACTGTGTTACAGTCACACATACTGGTTATAATTACTATGTTACAGCCATACATACATACTGGTTATAATTACTATGTTACAGCCATACATACTGGTTATAATTACTATGTTACAGTCATTCATACACACTGGTTATAATTACTATGTTACAGTCATACATATATACTGGTTATAATTACTATGTTACAGCCATACATAAATACTGGTTATAATTACTTTGTTACAGTCATACATACTGGTTATAATTACTCTGTTACAGTCATACATACTGGTTTTAATTACTATGTTACAGTCATACATACTGGTTACAATTACTATGTTACAGTGATACATACTGGTTATAATTACTATGTTACAGTCATACATACTGGTTATAATTACTATGTTACAGTCATACATACTGGTTACAATTACTATGTTACAGTCATACATACTGGTTATAATTACTTTGTTACAGTCATACATACTGGTTATAATTACTATGTTACAGTCATACATACTGGTTATAATTACCATGTTACAGTCATACATACTGGTTATAATTACTATGTTACAGTCATACATACTGGTTGTAATTACTATGTTACAGCCATACATACTGGTTATAATTACTATGTTACAGTCATACATACATACTGGTTATAATTACTAAGTTACAGTCATAGATACATACTGGTTACAATTACTATGTTACAGCCATACATACATACTGGTTATAATTACTATGTTACAGTAATACATACATACTGGTTATACTTACTATGTTACTTTGTTACAGTACATACATACTGGTTATAATTACTATGTTACAGTCATACATACATACTGGTTATAATTACTATGTTACAGCCATACATACATACTGGTTATAATTACTATGTTACAGTCATACATACTGGTTATAATTACTATGTTACAGCCATACATACATACTGGTTATAATTACTATGTTACAGTCATACATACTGGTTATAATTACTATGTTACAGCCATACATACATACTGGTTATAATTACTATGTTACAGTCATACATACATACTGGTTATAATTACTATGTTACAGTCATACATACATACTGGTTACAATTACTATGTTACAGTCATACATACATACTGGTTATAATTACTTTGTTACAGTCATACATACATAGTGGTTATAATTACTATGTTACAGTCATACATACTGGTTATAATTACTATGTTACAGTCATACATACTGGTTATAATTACTATGTTACAGTCATACATACATATTGGTTATAATTACTGTGTTACAGTCACACATACTTGTTATAATTACTATGTTACAGCCATACATACATACTGGTTATAATTACTATGTTACAGCCATACATACTGGTTATAATTACTATGTTACAGTCATTCATACACACTGGTTATAATTACTATGTTACAGTCATACATACATACTGGTTATAATTACTATGTTACAGTCATACATACATACTGGTTACACTTACTATGTTACAGTCATACATACATACTGGTTATAATTACTTTGTTACAGTCATACATACATAGTGGTTATAATTACTATGTTACAGTCATACATACTGGTTATAATTACTATGTTACAGTCATACATTCTGGTTATAATTACTATGTTACAGTCATACATACACACTGTTTATAATTACTATGTTACAGTCATACATACATATTGGTTATAATTACTGTGTTACAGTCACACATACTGGTTATAATTACTATGTTACAGCCATACATACATACTGGTTATAATTACTATGTTACAGCCATACATACTGGTTATAATTACTATGTTACAGTCATTCATACACACTGGTTATAATTACTATGTTACAGTCATACATATATACTGGTTATAATTACTATGTTACAGCCATACATAAATACTGGTTATAATTACTTTGTTACAGTCATACATACTGGTTATAATTACTCTGTTACAGTCATACATACTGGTTTTAATTACTATGTTACAGTCATACATACTGGTTACAATTACTATGTTACAGTGATACATACTGGTTATAATTACTATGTTACAGTCATACATACTGGTTATAATTACTATGTTACAGTCATACATACTGGTTACAATTACTATGTTACAGTCATACATACTGGTTATAATTACTTTGTTACAGTCATACATACTGGTTATAATTACTATGTTACAGTCATACATACTGGTTATAATTACCATGTTACAGTCATACATACTGGTTATAATTACTATGTTACAGTCATACATACTGGTTGTAATTACTATGTTACAGCCATACATACTGGTTATAATTACTATGTTACAGTCATACATACATACTGGTTATAATTACTAAGTTACAGTCATAGATACATACTGGTTACAATTACTATGTTACAGCCATACATACATACTGGTTATAATTACTATGTTACAGTAATACATACATACTGGTTATACTTACTATGTTACAGCCATACATACATACTGGTTATAATTACTATGTTACAGTAATACATACATACTGGTTATAATTACTATGTTACAGTCATACATACATACTGGTTACAATTACTATGTTACAGTCATACATACATACTGGTTATAATTACTTTGTTACAGTCATACATACTGGTTATAATTACTATGTTACAGTCATACATACATACTGGTTATAATTACTATGTTACAGCCATATATACATACTGGTTATAATTACTATGTTACAGTCATACATACTGGTTATAATTACTATGTTACAGCCATACATACATACTGGTTATAATTACTATGTTACAGTCATACATACTGGTTATAATTACTATGTTACAGTCATACATACTGGTTATAATTACTATGTTACAGTCATACATACTGGTTATAATTACTATGTTACAGCCATACATACTGGTTATAATTACTATGTTACAGCCATACATGCTGGTTATAATTACTATGTTACAGTCATACATACTGGTTATAATTACCATGTTACAGTCATACATACTGGTTATAATTACTATGTTACAGTCATACATACTGGTTGTAATTACTATGTTACAGACATACATACTGGTTATAATTACTATGTTACAGTCATACATACATACTGGTTACAATTACTATGTTACAGTCATACATACATACATACTGGTTATAATTACTATGTTACAGCCATACATACTGGTTATATTTACTATGTTACAGTCATACATACATACTGGTTGTAAGTACTATGTTACAGTCATACATACATACTGGTTATAATTACTATGTTACAGCCATACATACATACTGGTTATAATTACTATGTTACAGTCATACATACATACTGGTTACAATTACTATGTTACAGTCATACATACATACTGGTTATAATTACTTTGTTACAGTCATACATACATAGTGGTTATAATTACTATGTTACAGTCATACATACTGGTTATAATTACTATGTTACAGTCATACATACTGGTTATAATTACTATGTTACAGTCATACATACATACTGTTTATAATTACTATGTTACAGTCATACATACATATTGGTTATAATTACTGTGTTACAGTCACACATACTGGTTATAATTACTATGTTACAGCCATACATACATACTGGTTATAATTACTATGTTACAGCCATACATACTGGTTATAATTACTATGTTACAGTCATTCATACACACTGGTTATAATTACTATGTTACAGTCATACATATATACTGGTTATAATTACTATGTTACAGCCATACATAAATACTGGTTATAATTACTTTGTTACAGTCATACATACTGGTTATAATTACTCTGTTACAGTCATACATACTGGTTTTAATTACTATGTTACAGTCATACATACTGGTTACAATTACTATGTTACAGTGATACATACTGGTTATAATTACTATGTTACAGTCATACATACTGGTTATAATTACTATGTTACAGTCATACATACTGGTTACAATTACTATGTTACAGTCATACATGCTGGTTATAATTACTTTGTTACAGTCATACATACTGGTTATAATTACTATGTTACAGTCATACATACTGGTTATAATTACCATGTTACAGTCATACATACTGGTTATAATTACTATGTTACAGTCATACATACTGGTTGTAATTACTATGTTACAGCCATACATACTGGTTATAATTACTATGTTACAGTCATACATACATACTGGTTATAATTACTATGTTACAGTAATACATACATACTGGTTATACTTACTATGTTACAGCCATACATACATACTGGTTATAATTACTTTGTTACAGTCATACATACTGGTTATAATTACTATGTTACAGTCATACATACATACATACTGGTTACAATTACTATGTTACAGCCATACATACATACTGGTTATAATTACTATGTTACAGTAATACATACATACTGGTTATACTTACTATGTTACAGCCATACATACATACTGGTTATAATTACTATGTTACAGTAATACATACATACTGGTTATAATTACTATGTTACAGTCATACATACATACTGGTTACAATTACTATGTTACAGTCATACATACATACTGGTTATAATTACTTTGTTACAGTCATACATACTGGTTATAATTACTATGTTACAGTCATACATACATACTGGTTATAATTACTATGTTACAGCCATATATACATACTGGTTATAATTACTATGTTACAGTCATACATACTGGTTATAATTACTATGTTACAGCCATACATACATACTGGTTATAATTACTATGTTACAGTCATACATACTGGTTATAATTACTATGTTACAGTCATACATACTGGTTATAATTACTATGTTACAGTCATACATACTGGTTATAATTACTATGTTACAGCCATACATACTGGTTATAATTACTATGTTACAGCCATACATGCTGGTTATAATTACTATGTTACAGCCATACATGCTGGTTATAATTACTATGTTACAGTCATTCATGCACACTGGTTATAATTACTATGTTACAGTCATACATATATACTGGTTATAATTACTATGTTACAGCCATACATACATACTGGTTATAATTACTTTGTTACAGTCATACATACTGGTTATAATTACTCTGTTACAGTCATACATACTGGTTTTAATTACAATGTTACAGTCATACATACTGGTTATAATTACTATGTTACAGTCATACATACTGGTTGTAATTACTATGTTACAGACATACATACTGGTTATAATTACTATGTTACAGTCATACATACATACTGGTTATAATTACTATGTTACAGTCATACATACATACTGGTTACAATTACTATGTTACAGTCATACATACATACTGGTTACAATTACTATGTTACAGTCATACATACATATATACTGGTTATAATTACTATGTTACAGCCATACATACTGGTTATAATTACTATGTTACAGTCATACATACATACTGGTTGTAAGTACTATGTTACAGTCATACATACATACTGGTTATAATTACTATGTTACAGCCATACATACATACTGGTTATAATTACTATGTTACAGTCTCACATACATACTGGTTATAATTACTATGTTACAGTCATACATACTGGTTATAATTACTATGTTACAGCCATATATACATACTGGTTATAATTACTATGTTACAGTAATACATACATACTGGTTATAATTACTATGTTACAGCCATACATACATACTGGTTATAATTACTATGTTACAGTAATACATACATACTGGTTATAATTACTATGTTACAGTCATACATACATACTGGTTATAATTACTATGTTACAGTCATACATACTGGTTTTAATTACAATGTTACAGTCATACATACTGGTTATAATTACTATGTTACAGTCATACATACTGGTTATAATTACCATGTTACAGTCATACATACTGGTTATAATTACTATGTTACAGTCATACATACTGGTTGTAATTACTATGTTACAGACATACATACTGGTTATAATTACTATGTTACAGTCATACATACATACTGGTTACAATTACTATGTTACAGTCATACATACATACATACATACTGGTTATAATTACTATGCTACAGTCATACATACTGGTTGTAATTACTATGTTACAGACATACATTCTGGTTACAATTACTATGTTACAGTCATACATACATACTGGTTATAATTACTTTGTTACAGTCATACATACTGGTTATAATTACTATGTTACAGTAATACATACATACTGGTTATAATTACTATGTTACAGTCATACATACATACTGGTTATAATTACTATGTTACAGTCATACATACATACTGGTTATAATTACTTTGTTACAGTCATACATACTGGTTATAATTACTCTGTTACAGTCATACATACTGGTTTTAATTACAATGTTACAGTCATACATACTGGTTATAATTACTATGTTACAGTCATACATACTGGTTATAATTACCATGTTACAGTCATACATACTGGTTATAATTACTATGTTACAGTCATACATACTGGTTGTAATTACTATGTTACAGACATACATACTGGTTATAATTACTATGTTACAGTCATACATACATACTGGTTACAATTACTATGTTACAGTCATACATACATACATACTGGTTGTAAGTACTATGTTACAGTCATACATACATACTGGTTATAATTACTATGTTACAGCCATACATACATACTGGTTATAATTACTATGTTACAGTCATACATACATACTGGTTATAATTACTATGTTACAGTCATACATACATACTGGTTACAATTACTATGTTACAGTCATACATACATACTGGTTATAATTACTTTGTTACAGTCATACATACATACTGGTTATAATTACTATGTTACAGTCATACATAGTGGTTATAATTACTATGTTACAGTCATACATACTGGTTATAATTACTATGTTACAGTCATACATACATACTGTTTATAATTACTATGTTACAGTCATACATAGGTATTGGTTATAATTACTGTGTTACAGTCACACATACTGGTTATAATTACTATGTTACAGCCATACATACATACTGGTTATAATTACTATGTTACAGCCATACATACTGGTTATAATTACTATGTTACAGTCATTCATACACACTGGTTATAATTACTATGTTACAGTCATACATATATACTGGTTATAATTACTATGTTACAGCCATACATACATACTGGTTATAATTACTTTGTTACAGTCATACATACTGGTTATAATTACTATGTTACAGTCATACATACTGGTTATAATTACCATGTTACAGTCATACATACTGGTTATAATTACTATGTTACAGTCATACATACTGGTTGTAATTACTATGTTACAGACATACATACTGGTTATAATTACTATGTTACAGTCATACAAACATACTGGTTACAATTACTATGTTACAGTCATACATACATACATACTGGTTATAATTACTATGTTACAGCCATACATACTGGTTATAATTACTATGTTACAGTCATACATACATACTGGTTGTAAGTACTATGTTACAGTCATACATACATACTGGTTATAATTACTTTGTTACAGTCATAAATACTGGTTATAATTACTCTGTTACAGTCATACATACTGGTTTTAATTACAATGTTACAGTCATACATACTGGTTATAATTACTATGTTACAGTCATACATACTGGTTATAATTACCATGTTACAGTCATACATACTGGTTATAATTACTATGTTACAGTCATACATACTGGTTATAATTACCATGTTACAGTCATACATACTGGTTATAATTACTATGTTACAGTCATACATACTGGTTGTAATTACTATGTTACAGACATACATACTGGTTATAATTACTATGTTACAGTCATACATACTGGTTGTAATTACTATGTTACAGACATACATACTGGTTATAATTACTATGTTACAGTCATACATATATACTGGTTATAATTACTATGTTACAGCCATACATACATACTGGTTATAATTACTTTGTTACAGTCATACATACTGGTTATAATAACTCTGTTACAGTCATACATACTGGTTTTAATTACAATGTTACAGTCATACATACTGGTTATAATTACTATGTTACAGTCATACATACTGGTTATAATTACCATGTTACAGTCATACATACTGGTTGTAATTACTATGTTACAGACATACATACTGGTTATAATTACTATGTTACAGTCATACATACATACTGGTTACAATTACAATGTTACAGTCATACATACATACTGGTTGTAAGTACTATGTTACAGTCATACATACATACTGGTTATAATTACTATGTTACAGCCATACATACATACTGGTTATAATTACTATGTTACAGTCATACATACATACTGGTTATAATTACTATGTTACAGTCATACATACATACTGGTTACAACTACTATGTTACAGTCATACATACATACTGGTTATAATTACTTTGTTACAGTCATACATACATACTGGTTATAATTACTATGTTACAGTCATACATACTGGTTATAATTACTATGTTACAGTCATACATACTGGTTATAATTACTATGTTACAGTCATACATACATACTGTTTATAATTACTATGTTACAGTCATACATAGATATTGGTTATAATTACTGTGTTACAGTCACACATACTGGTTATAATTACTATGTTACAGCCATACATACATACTGGTTATAATTACTATGTTACAGCCATACATACTGGTTATAATTACTATGTTACAGTCATTCATACACACTGGTTATAATTACTATGTTACAGTCATACATATATACTGGTTATAATTACTATGTTACAGCCATACATACATACTGGTTATAATTACTTTGTTACAGTCATACATACTGGTTATAATTACTATGTTACAGTCATACATACTGGTTATAATTACCATGTTACAGTCATACATACTGGTTATAATTACTATGTTACAGTCATACATACTGGTTGTAATTACTATGTTACAGACATACATACTGGTTATAATTACTATGTTACAGTCATACAAACATACTGGTTACAATTACTATGTTACAGTCATACATACATACATACTGGTTATAATTACTATGTTACAGCCATACATACTGGTTATAATTACTATGTTACAGTCATACATACATACTGGTTGTAAGTACTATGTTACAGTCATACATACATACTGGTTATAATTACTTTGTTACAGTCATACATACTGGTTATAATTACTCTGTTACAGTCATACATACTGGTTTTAATTACAATGTTACAGTCATACATACTGGTTATAATTACTATGTTACAGTCATACATACTGGTTATAATTACCATGTTACAGTCATACATACTGGTTATAATTACTATGTTACAGTCATACATACTGGTTATAATTACTATGTTACAGTCATACATACTGGTTATAATTACTATGTTACAGTCATACATACTGGTTATAATTACCATGTTACAGTCATACATACTGGTTATAATTACTATGTTACAGTCATACATACTGGTTGTAATTACTATGTTACAGACATACAAACTGGTTATAATTACTATGTTACAGTCATACATACATACTGGTTACAATTACTATGTTACAGTCATACATACATACATACTGGTTATAATTACTATGTTACAGCCATACATACTGGTTATAATTACTATGTTACAGTCATACATACATACTGGTTGTAAGTACTATGTTACAGTCATACATACATACTGGTTATAATTACTATGTTACAGCGATACATACATACTGGTTATAATTACTATGTTACAGTCATACATACATACTGGTTATAATTACTATGTTACAGTCATACATACATACTGGTTACAATTACTATGTTACAGTCATACATACATACTGGTTATAATTACTTTGTTACAGTCATACATACATACTGGTTATAATTACTATGTTACAGTCATACATACTGGTTATAATTACTATGTTACAGTCATACATACTGGTTATAATTACTATGTTACAGTCATACATACATACTGTTTATAATTACTATGTTACAGTCATACATACATATTGGTTATAATTACTGTGTTACAGTCACACATACTGGTTATAATTACTATGTTACAGCCATACATACATACTGGTTATAATTACTATGTTACAGCCATACATGCTGGTTATAATTACTATGTTACAGTCATACATATATACTGGTTATAATTACTATGTTACAGCCATACATACATACTGGTTATAATTACTTTGTTACAGTCATACATACTGGTTATAATTACTCTGTTACAGTCATACATACTGGTTTTAATTACAATGTTACAATCATACATACTGGTTATAAATACTATGTTACAGTCATACATACTGGTTATAATTACCATGTTACAGTCATACATACTGGTTATAATTACTATGTTACAGTCATACATACTGGTTGTAATTACTATGTTACAGACATACATACTGGTTATAATTACTATGTTACAGTCATACATACATACTGGTTATAATGACTATGTTACAGTCATACATACATACTGGTTACAATTACTATGTTACAGTCATACATACATACATACTGGTTACAATTACTATGTTACAGTCATACATACATACATACTGGTTATAATTACTATGTTACAGCCATACATACTGGTTATAATTACTATGTTATAGTCATACATACATACTGGTTGTAAGTACTATGTTACAGTCATACATACATACTGGTTATAATTACTATGTTACAGCCATACATACATACTGGTTATAATTACTATGTTACAGTCATACATACATACTGGTTATAATTACTATGTTACAGTCATACATACTGGTTATAATTACTATGTTACAGTAATACATACATACTGGTTATAATTACTATGTTACAGCCATACATACATACTGGTTAAAATTACTATGTTACAGTAATACATACATACTGTTTATAATTACTATGTTACAGTCATACAAACATACTGGTTATAATTACTATGTTACAGTCATACATACATACTGGTTATAATTACTTTGTTACAGTCATACATACTGGTTATAATTACTCTGTTACAGTCATACATACTGGTTTTAATTACAATGTTACAGTCATACATACTGGTTATAATTACTATGTTACAGTCATACATACTGGTTATAATTACCATGTTACAGTCATACATACTGGTTATAATTACTATGTTACAGTCATACATACTGGTTGTAATTACTATGTTACAGACATACATACTGGTTATAATTACTATGTTACAGTCATACATACATACTGGTTACAATTACTATGTTACAGTCATACATTCATACATACTGGTTATAATTACTATGTTACAGTCATACATACATACTGGTTGTAAGTACTATGTTACAGTCATACATACATACTGGTTATAATTACTATGTTACAGCCATACATACATACTGGTTATAATTACTATGTTACAGTCATACATACATACTGGTTATAATTACTATGTTACAGTCATACATACATACTGGTTACAATTACTATGTTACAGTCATACATACAAACTGGTTATAATTACTTTGTTACAGTCATACATACATACTGGTTATAATTACTATGTTACAGTCATACATACTGGTTATAATTACTATGTTACAGTCATACATACTGGTTATAATTACTATGTTACAGTCATACATACATACTGTTTATAATTACTATGTTACAGTCATACATAGATATTGGTTATAATTACTGTGTTACAGTCACACATACTGGTTATAATTACTATGTTACAGCCATACATACATACTGGTTATAATTACTATGTTACAGCCATACATACTGGTTATAATTACTATGTTACAGTCATTCATACACACTGGTTATAATTACTATGTTACAGTCATACATATGTACTGGTTATAATTACTATGTTACAGCCATACATACATACTGGTTATAATTACTTTGTTACAGTCATACATACTGGTTATAATTACTCTGTTACAGTCATACATACTGGTTTTAATTACTATGTTACAGTCATACATACTGGTTACAATTACTATGTTACAGTGATACATACTGGTTATAATTACTATGTTACAGTCATACATACTGGTTATAATTACTATGTTACAGTCATACATACTGGTTACAATTACTATGTTACAGTCATACATACTGGTTATAATTACTTTGTTACAGTCATACATACTGGTTATAATTACTATGTTACAGTCATACATAGATATTGGTTATAATTACTGTGTTACAGTCACACATACTGGTTATAATTACTATGTTACAGCCATACATACATACTGGTTATAATTACTATGTTACAGCCATACATACTGGTTATAATTACTATGTTACAGTCATTCATACACACTGGTTATAATTACTATGTTACAGTCATACATATGTACTGGTTATAATTACTATGTTACAGCCATACATACATACTGGTTATAATTACTTTGTTACAGTCATACATACTGGTTATAATTACTCTGTTACAGTCATACATACTGGTTTTAATTACTATGTTACAGTCATACATACTGGTTACAATTACTATGTTACAGTGATACATACTGGTTATAATTACTATGTTACAGTCATACATACTGGTTATAATTACTATGTTACAGTCATACATACTGGTTACAATTACTATGTTACAGTCATACATACTGGTTATAATTACTTTGTTACAGTCATACATACTGGTTATAATTACTATGTTACAGTCATACATACTGGTTATAATTACCATGTTACAGTCATACATACTGGTTATAATTACTATGTTACAGTCATACATACTGGTTGTAATTACTATGTTACAGCCATACATACTGGTTATAATTACTATGTTACAGTCATACATACATACTGGTTATAATTACTATGTTACAGTCATACATACATACTGGTTACAATTACTATGTTACAGCCATACATACATACTGGTTATAATTACTATGTTACAGTAATACATACATACTGGTTATACTTACTATGTTACAGCCATACATACATACTGGTTATAATTGCTATGTTACAGTAATACATACATACTGGTTATAATTACTATGTTACAGTCATACATACATACTGGTTATAATTACCATGTTACAGTCATACATACTGGTTATAATTACTATGTTACAGTCATACATACTGGTTGTAATTACTATGTTACAGCAATACATACTGGTTATAATTACTATGTTACAGTCATACATACATACTGGTTATAATTACTATGTTACAGTCATACATACATACTGGTTATAATTACTTTGTTACAGTCATACATACTGGTTATAATTACTCTGTTACAGTCATACATACTGGTTTTAATTACAATGTTACAGTCATACATACTGGTTATAATTACTATGTTACAGTCATACATACTGGTTATAATTACCATGTTACAGTCATACATACTGGTTATAATTACTATGTTACAGTCATACATACTGGTTATAATTACTATGTTACAGTCATACATACTGGTTATAATTACTATGTTACAGTCATACATACTGGTTATAATTACCATGTTACAGTCATACATACTGGTTATAATTACTATGTTACAGTCATACATACTGGTTGTAATTACTATGTTACAGACATACATACTGGTTATAATTACTATGTTACAGTCATACATACATACTGGTTACAATTACTATGTTACAGTCATACATACATACATACTGGTTATAATTACTATGTTACAGCCATACATACTGGTTATAATTACTATGTTACAGGCATACATACATACTGGTTGTAAGTACTATGTTACAGTCATACATACATACTGGTTATAATTACTATGTTACAGCCATACATACATACTGGTTATAATTACTATGTTACAGTCATACATACATACTGGTTATAATTACTATGTTACAGTCATACATACATACTGGTTACAATTACTATGTTACAGTCATACATACATACTGGTTATAATTACTTTGTTACAGTCATACATACATAGTGGTTATAATTACTATGTTACAGTCATACATACTGGTTATAATTACTATGTTACAGTCATACATACTGGTTATAATTACTATGTTACAGTCATACATACATACTGTTTATAATTACTATGTTACAGTCATACATACATATTGGTTATAATTACTGTGTTACAGTCACACATACTGGTTATAATTACTATGTTACAGCCATACATACATACTGGTTATAATTACTATGTTACAGCCATACATACTGGTTATAATTACTATGTTACAGTCATTCATACACACTGGTTATAATTACTATGTTACAGTCATACATATATACTGGTTATAATTACTATGTTACAGCCATACATAAATACTGGTTATAATTACTTTGTTACAGTCATACATACTGGTTATAATTACTCTGTTACAGTCATACATACTGGTTTTAATTACTATGTTACAGTCATACATACTGGTTATAATTACTATGTTACAGTCATACATACTGGTTGTAATTACTATGTTACAGACATACATACTGGTTATAATTACTATGTTACAGTCATACAAACATACTGGTTACAATTACTATGTTACAGTCATACATACATACATACTGGTTATAATTACTATGTTACAGCCATACATACTGGTTATAATTACTATGTTACAGTCATACATACATACTGGTTGTAAGTACTATGTTACAGTCATACATACATACTGGTTATAATTACTTTGTTACAGTCATACATACTGGTTATAATTACTCTGTTACAGTCATACATACTGGTTTTAATTACAATGTTACAGTCATACATACTGGTTATAATTACTATGTTACAGTCATACATACTGGTTATAATTACCATGTTACAGTCATACATACTGGTTATAATTACTATGTTACAGTCATACATACTGGTTATAATTACTATGTTACAGTCATACATACTGGTTATAATTACTATGTTACAGTCATACATACTGGTTATAATTACCATGTTACAGTCATACATACTGGTTATAATTACTATGTTACAGTCATACATACTGGTTGTAATTACTATGTTACAGACATACAAACTGGTTATAATTACTATGTTACAGTCATACATACATACTGGTTACAATTACTATGTTACAGTCATACATACATACATACTGGTTATAATTACTATGTTACAGCCATACATACTGGTTATAATTACTATGTTACAGTCATACATACATACTGGTTGTAAGTACTATGTTACAGTCATACATACATACTGGTTATAATTACTATGTTACAGCGATACATACATACTGGTTATAATTACTATGTTACAGTCATACATACATACTGGTTATAATTACTATGTTACAGTCATACATACATACTGGTTACAATTACTATGTTACAGTCATACATACATACTGGTTATAATTACTTTGTTACAGTCATACATACATACTGGTTATAATTACTATGTTACAGTCATACATACTGGTTATAATTACTATGTTACAGTCATACATACTGGTTATAATTACTATGTTACAGTCATACATACATACTGTTTATAATTACTATGTTACAGTCATACATACATATTGGTTATAATTACTGTGTTACAGTCACACATACTGGTTATAATTACTATGTTACAGCCATACATACATACTGGTTATAATTACTATGTTACAGCCATACATGCTGGTTATAATTACTATGTTACAGTCATACATATATACTGGTTATAATTACTATGTTACAGCCATACATACATACTGGTTATAATTACTTTGTTACAGTCATACATACTGGTTATAATTACTCTGTTACAGTCATACATACTGGTTTTAATTACAATGTTACAATCATACATACTGGTTATAAATACTATGTTACAGTCATACATACTGGTTATAATTACCATGTTACAGTCATACATACTGGTTATAATTACTATGTTACAGTCATACATACTGGTTGTAATTACTATGTTACAGACATACATACTGGTTATAATTACTATGTTACAGTCATACATACATACTGGTTATAATGACTATGTTACAGTCATACATACATACTGGTTACAATTACTATGTTACAGTCATACATACATACATACTGGTTACAATTACTATGTTACAGTCATACATACATACATACTGGTTATAATTACTATGTTACAGCCATACATACTGGTTATAATTACTATGTTATAGTCATACTTACATACTGGTTGTAAGTACTATGTTACAGTCATACATACATACTGGTTATAATTACTATGTTACAGCCATACATACATACTGGTTATAATTACTATGTTACAGTCATACATACATACTGGTTATAATTACTATGTTACAGTCATACATACTGGTTATAATTACTATGTTACAGTAATACATACATACTGGTTATAATTACTATGTTACAGCCATACATACATACTGGTTAAAATTACTATGTTACAGTAATACATACATACTGTTTATAATTACTATGTTACAGTCATACAAACATACTGGTTATAATTACTATGTTACAGTCATACATACATACTGGTTATAATTACTTTGTTACAGTCATACATACTGGTTATAATTACTCTGTTACAGTCATACATACTGGTTTTAATTACAATGTTACAGTCATACATACTGGTTATAATTACTATGTTACAGTCATACATACTGGTTATAATTACCATGTTACAGTCATACATACTGGTTATAATTACTATGTTACAGTCATACATACTGGTTGTAATTACTATGTTACAGACATACATACTGGTTATAATTACTATGTTACAGTCATACATACATACTGGTTACAATTACTATGTTACAGTCATACATTCATACATACTGGTTATAATTACTATGTTACAGTCATACATACATACTGGTTGTAAGTACTATGTTACAGTCATACATACATACTGGTTATAATTACTATGTTACAGCCATACATACATACTGGTTATAATTACTATGTTACAGTCATACATACATACTGGTTATAATTACTATGTTACAGTCATACATACATACTGGTTACAATTACTATGTTACAGTCATACATACAAACTGGTTATAATTACTTTGTTACAGTCATACATACATACTGGTTATAATTACTATGTTACAGTCATACATACTGGTTATAATTACTATGTTACAGTCATACATACTGGTTATAATTACTATGTTACAGTCATACATACATACTGTTTATAATTACTATGTTACAGTCATACATAGATATTGGTTATAATTACTGTGTTACAGTCACACATACTGGTTATAATTACTATGTTACAGCCATACATACATACTGGTTATAATTACTATGTTACAGCCATACATACTGGTTATAATTACTATGTTACAGTCATACATACATACTGGTTGTAAGTACTATGTTACAGTCATACATACATACTGGTTATAATTACTTTGTTACAGTCATACATACTGGTTATAATTACTCTGTTACAGTCATACATACTGGTTTTAATTACAATGTTACAGTCATACATACTGGTTATAATTACTATGTTACAGTCATACATACTGGTTATAATTACCATGTTACAGTCATACATACTGGTTATAATTACTATGTTACAGTCATACATACTGGTTATAATTACTATGTTACAGTCATACATACTGGTTATAATTACTATGTTACAGTCATACATACTGGTTATAATTACCATGTTACAGTCATACATACTGGTTATAATTACTATGTTACAGTCATACATACTGGTTGTAATTACTATGTTACAGACATACAAACTGGTTATAATTACTATGTTACAGTCATACATACATACTGGTTACAATTACTATGTTACAGTCATACATACATACATACTGGTTATAATTACTATGTTACAGCCATACATACTGGTTATAATTACTATGTTACAGTCATACATACATACTGGTTGTAAGTACTATGTTACAGTCATACATACATACTGGTTATAATTACTATGTTACAGCGATACATACATACTGGTTATAATTACTATGTTACAGTCATACATACATACTGGTTATAATTACTATGTTACAGTCATACATACATACTGGTTACAATTACTATGTTACAGTCATACATACATACTGGTTATAATTACTTTGTTACAGTCATACATACATACTGGTTATAATTACTATGTTACAGTCATACATACTGGTTATAATTACTATGTTACAGTCATACATACTGGTTATAATTACTATGTTACAGTCATACATACATACTGTTTATAATTACTATGTTACAGTCATACATACATATTGGTTATAATTACTGTGTTACAGTCACACATACTGGTTATAATTACTATGTTACAGCCATACATACATACTGGTTATAATTACTATGTTACAGCCATACATGCTGGTTATAATTACTATGTTACAGTCATACATATATACTGGTTATAATTACTATGTTACAGCCATACATACATACTGGTTATAATTACTTTGTTACAGTCATACATACTGGTTATAATTACTCTGTTACAGTCATACATACTGGTTTTAATTACAATGTTACAATCATACATACTGGTTATAAATACTATGTTACAGTCATACATACTGGTTATAATTACCATGTTACAGTCATACATACTGGTTATAATTACTATGTTACAGTCATACATACTGGTTGTAATTACTATGTTACAGACATACATACTGGTTATAATTACTATGTTACAGTCATACATACATACTGGTTATAATGACTATGTTACAGTCATACATACATACTGGTTACAATTACTATGTTACAGTCATACATACATACATACTGGTTACAATTACTATGTTACAGTCATACATACATACATACTGGTTATAATTACTATGTTACAGCCATACATACTGGTTATAATTACTATGTTATAGTCATACATACATACTGGTTGTAAGTACTATGTTACAGTCATACATACATACTGGTTATAATTACTATGTTACAGCCATACATACATACTGGTTATAATTACTATGTTACAGTCATACATACATACTGGTTATAATTACTATGTTACAGTCATACATACTGGTTATAATTACTATGTTACAGTAATACATACATACTGGTTATAATTACTATGTTACAGCCATACATACATACTGGTTAAAATTACTATGTTACAGTAATACATACATACTGTTTATAATTACTATGTTACAGTCATACAAACATACTGGTTATAATTACTATGTTACAGTCATACATACATACTGGTTATAATTACTTTGTTACAGTCATACATACTGGTTATAATTACTCTGTTACAGTCATACATACTGGTTTTAATTACAATGTTACAGTCATACATACTGGTTATAATTACTATGTTACAGTCATACATACTGGTTATAATTACCATGTTACAGTCATACATACTGGTTATAATTACTATGTTACAGTCATACATACTGGTTGTAATTACTATGTTACAGACATACATACTGGTTATAATTACTATGTTACAGTCATACATACATACTGGTTACAATTACTATGTTACAGTCATACATTCATACATACTGGTTATAATTACTATGTTACAGTCATACATACATACTGGTTGTAAGTACTATGTTACAGTCATACATACATACTGGTTATAATTACTATGTTACAGCCATACATACATACTGGTTATAATTACTATGTTACAGTCATACATACATACTGGTTATAATTACTATGTTACAGTCATACATACATACTGGTTACAATTACTATGTTACAGTCATACATACAAACTGGTTATAATTACTTTGTTACAGTCATACATACATACTGGTTATAATTACTATGTTACAGTCATACATACTGGTTATAATTACTATGTTACAGTCATACATACTGGTTATAATTACTATGTTACAGTCATACATACATACTGTTTATAATTACTATGTTACAGTCATACATAGATATTGGTTATAATTACTGTGTTACAGTCACACATACTGGTTATAATTACTATGTTACAGCCATACATACATACTGGTTATAATTACTATGTTACAGCCATACATACTGGTTATAATTACTATGTTACAGTCATTCATACACACTGGTTATAATTACTATGTTACAGTCATACATATGTACTGGTTATAATTACTATGTTACAGCCATACATACATACTGGTTATAATTACTTTGTTACAGTCATACATACTGGTTATAATTACTCTGTTACAGTCATACATACTGGTTTTAATTACTATGTTACAGTCATACATACTGGTTACAATTACTATGTTACAGTGATACATACTGGTTATAATTACTATGTTACAGTCATACATACTGGTTATAATTACTATGTTACAGTCATACATACTGGTTACAATTACTATGTTACAGTCATACATACTGGTTATAATTACTTTGTTACAGTCATACATACTGGTTATAATTACTATGTTACAGTCATACATAGATATTGGTTATAATTACTGTGTTACAGTCACACATACTGGTTATAATTACTATGTTACAGCCATACATACATACTGGTTATAATTACTATGTTACAGCCATACATACTGGTTATAATTACTATGTTACAGTCATTCATACACACTGGTTATAATTACTATGTTACAGTCATACATATGTACTGGTTATAATTACTATGTTACAGCCATACATACATACTGGTTATAATTACTTTGTTACAGTCATACATACTGGTTATAATTACTCTGTTACAGTCATACATACTGGTTTTAATTACTATGTTACAGTCATACATACTGGTTACAATTACTATGTTACAGTGATACATACTGGTTATAATTACTATGTTACAGTCATACATACTGGTTATAATTACTATGTTACAGTCATACATACTGGTTACAATTACTATGTTACAGTCATACATACTGGTTATAATTACTTTGTTACAGTCATACATACTGGTTATAATTACTATGTTACAGTCATACATACTGGTTATAATTACCATGTTACAGTCATACATACTGGTTATAATTACTATGTTACAGTCATACATACTGGTTGTAATTACTATGTTACAGCCATACATACTGGTTATAATTACTATGTTACAGTCATACATACATACTGGTTATAATTACTATGTTACAGTCATACATACATACTGGTTACAATTACTATGTTACAGCCATACATACATACTGGTTATAATTACTATGTTACAGTAATACATACATACTGGTTATACTTACTATGTTACAGCCATACATACATACTGGTTATAATTGCTATGTTACAGTAATACATACATACTGGTTATAATTACTATGTTACAGTCATACATACATACTGGTTATAATTACCATGTTACAGTCATACATACTGGTTATAATTACTATGTTACAGTCATACATACTGGTTGTAATTACTATGTTACAGCAATACATACTGGTTATAATTACTATGTTACAGTCATACATACATACTGGTTATAATTACTATGTTACAGTCATACATACATACTGGTTATAATTACTTTGTTACAGTCATACATACTGGTTATAATTACTCTGTTACAGTCATACATACTGGTTTTAATTACAATGTTACAGTCATACATACTGGTTATAATTACTATGTTACAGTCATACATACTGGTTATAATTACCATGTTACAGTCATACATACTGGTTATAATTACTATGTTACAGTCATACATACTGGTTATAATTACTATGTTACAGTCATACATACTGGTTATAATTACTATGTTACAGTCATACATACTGGTTATAATTACCATGTTACAGTCATACATACTGGTTATAATTACTATGTTACAGTCATACATACTGGTTGTAATTACTATGTTACAGACATACATACTGGTTATAATTACTATGTTACAGTCATACATACATACTGGTTACAATTACTATGTTACAGTCATACATACATACATACTGGTTATAATTACTATGTTACAGCCATACATACTGGTTATAATTACTATGTTACAGGCATACATACATACTGGTTGTAAGTACTATGTTACAGTCATACATACATACTGGTTATAATTACTATGTTACAGCCATACATACATACTGGTTATAATTACTATGTTACAGTCATACATACATACTGGTTATAATTACTATGTTACAGTCATACATACATACTGGTTACAATTACTATGTTACAGTCATACATACATACTGGTTATAATTACTTTGTTACAGTCATACATACATAGTGGTTATAATTACTATGTTACAGTCATACATACTGGTTATAATTACTATGTTACAGTCATACATACTGGTTATAATTACTATGTTACAGTCATACATACATACTGTTTATAATTACTATGTTACAGTCATACATACATATTGGTTATAATTACTGTGTTACAGTCACACATACTGGTTATAATTACTATGTTACAGCCATACATACATACTGGTTATAATTACTATGTTACAGCCATACATACTGGTTATAATTACTATGTTACAGTCATTCATACACACTGGTTATAATTACTATGTTACAGTCATACATATATACTGGTTATAATTACTATGTTACAGCCATACATAAATACTGGTTATAATTACTTTGTTACAGTCATACATACTGGTTATAATTACTCTGTTACAGTCATACATACTGGTTTTAATTACTATGTTACAGTCATACATACTGGTTACAATTACTATGTTACAGCCATACATACATACTGGTTATAATTACTATGTTACAGTAATACATACATACTGGTTATACTTACTATGTTACAGCCATACATACATACTGGTTATAATTACTATGTTACAGTAATACATACATACTGGTTCTAATTACTATGTTACAGTCATACATACATACTGGTTATAATTACCATGTTACAGTCATACATACTGGTTATAATTACTATGTTACAGTCATACATACTGGTTGTAATTACTATGTTACAGCCATACATACTGGTTATAATTACTATGTTACAGTCATACATACATACTGGTTATAATTACTATGTTACAGTCATACATACATACTGGTTATAATTACTTTGTTACAGTCATACATACTGGTTATAATTACTCTGTCACAGTCATACATACTGGTTTTAATTACAATGTTACAGTCATACATACTGGTTATAATTACTATGTTACAGTCATACATACTGGTTATAATTACCATGTTACAGTCATACATACTGGTTATAATTACTATGTTACAGTCATACATATTGGTTATAATTACTATGTTACAGTCATACATACTGGTTATAATTACTATGTTACAGTCATACATACTGGTTATAATTACCATGTTACAGTCATACATACTGGTTATAATTACTATGTTACAGTCATACATACTGGTTGTAATTACTATGTTACAGACATACATACTGGTTATAATTACTATGTTACAGTCATACATACATACTGGTTACAATTACTATGTTACAGTCATACATACATACATACTGGTTATAATTACTATGTTACAGCCATACATACTGGTTATAATTACTATGTTACAGTCATACATACATACTGGTTGTAAGTACTATGTTACAGTCATACATACATACTGGTTATAATTACTATGTTACAGCCATACATACATACTGGTTATAATTACTATGTTACAGTCATACATAAATACTGGTTATAATTACTATGTTACAGTCATACATACATACTGGTTACAATTACTATGTTACAGTCATACATACATACTGGTTATAATTACTTTGTTACAGTCATACATACATAGTGGTTATAATTACTATGTTACAGTCATACATACTGGTTATAATTACTATGTTACAGTCATACATACTGGTTATAATTACTATGTTACAGTCATACATACATACTGTTTATAATTACTATGTTACAGTCATACATACATATTGGTTATAATTACTGTGTTACAGTCACACATACTGGTTATAATTACTATGTTACAGCCATACATACATACTGGTTATAATTACTATGTTACAGCCATACATACTGGTTATAATTACTATGTTACAGTCATTCATACACACTGGTTATAATTACTATGTTACAGTCATACATATATACTGGTTATAATTACTATGTTACAGCCATACATAAATACTGGTTATAATTACTTTGTTACAGTCATACATACTGGTTATAATTACTCTGTTACAGTCATACATACTGGTTTTAATTACTATGTTACAGTCATACATACTGGTTACAATTACTATGTTACAGTGATACATACTGGTTATAATTACTTTGTTACAGTCATACATACTGGTTATAATTACTATGTTACAGTCATACATACATACTGGTTATAATTACTATGTTACAGCCATATATACATACTGGTTATAATTACTATGTTACAGTCATACATACTGGTTATAATTACTATGTTACAGCCATACATACATACTGGTTATAATTACTATGTTACAGCCATACATGCTGGTTATAATTACTATGTTACAGCCATACATGCTGGTTATAATTACTATGTTACAGTCATTCATGCACACTGGTTATAATTACTATGTTACAGTCATACATATATACTGGTTATAATTACTATGTTACAGCCATACATACATACTGGTTATAATTACTTTGTTACAGTCATACATACTGGTTATAATTACTCTGTTACAGTCATACATACTGGTTATAATTACTATGTTACAGTCATACATACTGGTTGTAATTACTATGTTACAGACATACATACTGGTTATAATTACTATGTTACAGTCATACATACATACTGGTTATAATTACTATGTTACAGTCATACATACATACTGGTTACAATTACTATGTTACAGTCATACATACATACTGGTTACAATTACAATGTTACAGTCATACATACATACATACTGGTTATAATTACTATGTTACAGTCATACATACATACTGGTTGTAAGTACTATGTTACAGTCATACATACATACTGGTTATAATTACTATGTTACAGCCATACATACATACTGGTTATAATTACTATGTTACAGTCTCACATACATACTGGTTATAATTACTATGTTACAGTCATACATACTGGTTATAATTACTATGTTACAGCCATACATACATACTGGTTATAATTACTATGTTACAGTAATACATACATACTGGTTATAATTACTATGTTACAGCCATACATACATACTGGTTATAATTACTATGTTACAGTAATTCATACATACTGGTTATAATTACTATGTTACAGTCATACATACATACTGGTTATAATTACTATGTTACAGTCATACATACATACTGGTTGTAATTACTTTGTTACAGTCATACATACTGGTTATAATTACTCTGTTACAGTCATACATACTGGTTTTAATTACAATGTTACAGTCATACATACTGGTTATAATTACTATGTTACAGTCATACATACTGGTTATAATTACCATGTTACAGTCATACATACTGGTTATAATTACTATGTTACAGTCATACATACTGGTTGTAATTACTATGTTACAGACATACATACTGGTTATAATTACTATGTTACAGTCATACATACATACTGGTTACAATTACTATGTTACAGTCATACATACATACATACTGGTTATAATTACTATGCTACAGTCATACATACTGGTTGTAATTACTATGTTACAGACATACATACTGGTTACAATTACTATGTTACAGTCATACATACATACTGGTTATAATTACTTTGTTACAGTCATACATACTGGTTATAATTACTATGTTACAGTAATACATACATACTGGTTATAATTACTATGTTACAGTCATACATACATACTGGTTATAATTACTATGTTACAGTCATACATACATACTGGTTATAATTACTTTGTTACAGTCATACATACTGGTTATAATTACTCTGTTACAGTCATACATACTGGTTTTAATTACAATGTTACAGTCATACATACTGGTTATAATTACTATGTTACAGTCATACATACTGGTTATAATTACTATGTTACAGTCATACATACTGGTTGTAATTACTATGTTACAGACATACATACTGGTTATAATTACTATGTTACAGTCATACATACATACTGGTTACAATTACTATGTTACAGTCATACATACATACATACTGGTTGTAAGTACTATGTTACAGTCATACATACATACTGGTTTTAATTACTATGTTACAGCCATACATACATACTGGTTATAATTACTATGTTACAGTCATACATACATACTGGTTATAATTACTATGTTACAGTCATACATACATACTGGTTACAATTACTATGTTACAGTCATACATACATACTGGTTATAATTACTTTGTTACAGTCATACATACATACTGGTTATAATTACTATGTTACAGTCATACATAGTGGTTATAATTACTATGTTACAGTCATACATACTGGTTATAATTACTATGTTACAGCCATACATACATACTGGTTATAATTACTATGTTACAGTAATACATACATACTGGTTATACTTACTATGTTACAGCCATACATACATACTGGTTATAATTACTATGTTACAGTAATACATACATACTGGTTCTAATTACTATGTTACAGTCATACATACATACTGGTTATAATTACCATGTTACAGTCATACATACTGGTTATAATTACTATGTTACAGTCATACATACTGGTTGTAATTACTATGTTACAGCCATACATACTGGTTATAATTACTATGTTACAGTCATACATACATACTGGTTATAATTACTATGTTACAGTCATACATACATACTGGTTATAATTACTTTGTTACAGTCATACATACTGGTTATAATTACTCTGTCACAGTCATACATACTGGTTTTAATTACAATGTTACAGTCATACATACTGGTTATAATTACTATGTTACAGTCATACATACTGGTTATAATTACCATGTTACAGTCATACATACTGGTTATAATTACTATGTTACAGTCATACATATTGGTTATAATTACTATGTTACAGTCATACATACTGGTTATAATTACTATGTTACAGTCATACATACTGGTTATAATTACCATGTTACAGTCATACATACTGGTTATAATTACTATGTTACAGTCATACATACTGGTTGTAATTACTATGTTACAGACATACATACTGGTTATAATTACTATGTTACAGTCATACATACATACTGGTTACAATTACTATGTTACAGTCATACATACATACATACTGGTTATAATTACTATGTTACAGCCATACATACTGGTTATAATTACTATGTTACAGTCATACATACATACTGGTTGTAAGTACTATGTTACAGTCATACATACATACTGGTTATAATTACTATGTTACAGCCATACATACATACTGGTTATAATTACTATGTTACAGTCATACATAAATACTGGTTATAATTACTATGTTACAGTCATACATACATACTGGTTACAATTACTATGTTACAGTCATACATACATACTGGTTATAATTACTTTGTTACAGTCATACATACATAGTGGTTATAATTACTATGTTACAGTCATACATACTGGTTATAATTACTATGTTACAGTCATACATACTGGTTATAATTACTATGTTACAGTCATACATACATACTGTTTATAATTACTATGTTACAGTCATACATACATATTGGTTATAATTACTGTGTTACAGTCACACATACTGGTTATAATTACTATGTTACAGCCATACATACATACTGGTTATAATTACTATGTTACAGCCATACATACTGGTTATAATTACTATGTTACAGTCATTCATACACACTGGTTATAATTACTATGTTACAGTCATACATATATACTGGTTATAATTACTATGTTACAGCCATACATAAATACTGGTTATAATTACTTTGTTACAGTCATACATACTGGTTATAATTACTCTGTTACAGTCATACATACTGGTTTTAATTACTATGTTACAGTCATACATACTGGTTACAATTACTATGTTACAGTGATACATACTGGTTATAATTACTTTGTTACAGTCATACATACTGGTTATAATTACTATGTTACAGTCATACATACATACTGGTTATAATTACTATGTTACAGCCATATATACATACTGGTTATAATTACTATGTTACAGTCATACATACTGGTTATAATTACTATGTTACAGCCATACATACATACTGGTTATAATTACTATGTTACAGTCATACATACTGGTTATAATTACTATGTTACAGTCATACATACTGGTTATAATTACTATGTTACAGTCATACATACTGGTTATAATTACTATGTTACAGCCATACATACTGGTTATAATTACTATGTTACAGCCATACATGCTGGTTATAATTACTATGTTACAGCCATACATGCTGGTTATAATTACTATGTTACAGTCATTCATGCACACTGGTTATAATTACTATGTTACAGTCATACATATATACTGGTTATAATTACTATGTTACAGCCATACATACATACTGGTTATAATTACTTTGTTACAGTCATACATACTGGTTATAATTACTCTGTTACAGTCATACATACTGGTTATAATTACTATGTTACAGTCATACATACTGGTTGTAATTACTATGTTACAGACATACATACTGGTTATAATTACTATGTTACAGTCATACATACATACTGGTTATAATTACTATGTTACAGTCATACATACATACTGGTTACAATTACTATGTTACAGTCATACATACATACTGGTTACAATTACTATGTTACAGTCATACATACTGGTTATAATTACTCTGTTACAGCCATACATACATACTGGTTATAATTACTATGTTACAGTAATTCATACATACTGGTTATAATTACTATGTTACAGTCATACATACATACTGGTTATAATTACTATGTTACAGTCATACATACATACTGGTTGTAATTACTTTGTTACAGTCATACATACTGGTTATAATTACTCTGTTACAGTCATACATACTGGTTTTAATTACAATGTTACAGTCATACATACTGGTTATAATTACTATGTTACAGTCATACATACTGGTTATAATTACCATGTTACAGTCATACATACTGGTTATAATTACTATGTTACAGTCATACATACTGGTTGTAATTACTATGTTACAGACATACATACTGGTTATAATTACTATGTTACAGTCATACATACATACTGGTTACAATTACTATGTTACAGTCATACATACATACATACTGGTTATAATTACTATGCTACAGTCATACATACTGGTTGTAATTACTATGTTACAGACATACATACTGGTTACAATTACTATGTTACAGTCATACATACATACTGGTTATAATTACTTTGTTACAGTCATACATACTGGTTATAATTACTATGTTACAGTAATACATACATACTGGTTATAATTACTATGTTACAGTCATACATACATACTGGTTATAATTACTATGTTACAGTCATACATACATACTGGTTATAATTACTTTGTTACAGTCATACATACTGGTTATAATTACTCTGTTACAGTCATACATACTGGTTTTAATTACAATGTTACAGTCATACATACTGTTTATAATTACTATGTTACAGTCATACATACTGGTTATAATTACCATGTTACAGTCATACATACTGGTTATAATTACTATGTTACAGTCATACATACTGGTTGTAATTACTATGTTACAGACATACATACTGGTTATAATTACTATGTTACAGTCATACATACATACTGGTTACAATTACTATGTTACAGTCATACATACATACATACTGGTTGTAAGTACTATGTTACAGTCATACATACATACTGGTTTTAATTACTATGTTACAGCCATACATACATACTGGTTATAATTACTATGTTACAGTCATACATACATACTGGTTATAATTACTATGTTACAGTCATACATACATACTGGTTACAATTACTATGTTACAGTCATACATACATACTGGTTATAATTACTTTGTTACAGTCATACATACATACTGGTTATAATTACTATGTTACAGTCATACATAGTGGTTATAATTACTATGTTACAGTCATACATACTGGTTATAATTACTATGTTACAGTCATACATACATACTGGTTATAATTACTTTGTTACAGTCATACATACTGGTTATAATTACTCTGTTACAGTCATACATACTGGTTTTAATTACAATGTTACAGTCATACATACTGGTTATAATTACTATGTTACAGTCATACATACTGGTTATAATTACTATGTTACAGTCATACATACTGGTTATAATTACTATGTTACAGTCATACATACATACTGGTTATAATTACTTTGTTACAGTCATACATACTGGTTATAATTACTCTGTTACAGTCATACATACTGGTTTTAATTACAATGTTACAGTCATACATACTGGTTATAATTACTATGTTACAGTCATACATACTGGTTATAATTACCATGTTACAGTCATACATACTGGTTATAATTACTATGTTACAGTCATACATACTGGTTGTAATTACTATGTTACAGACATACATACTGGTTATAATTACTATGTTACAGTCATACAAACATACTGGTTACAATTACTATGTTACAGTCATACATACATACATACTGGTTATAATTACTATGTTACAGGCATACATACTGGTTATAATTACTATGTTACAGTCATACATACATACTGGTTGTAAGTACTATGTTACAGTCATACATACATACTGGTTATAATTACTTTGTTACAGTCATACATACTGGTTATAATTACTCTGTTACAGTCATACATACTGGTTTTAATTACAATGTTACAGTCATACATACTGGTTATAATTACTATGTTACAGTCATACATACTGGTTATAATTACCATGTTACAGTCATACATACTGGTTATAATTACTATGTTACAGTCATACATACTGGTTATAATTACTATGTTACAGTCATACATACTGGTTATAATTACTATGTTACAGTCATACATACTGGTTATAATTACCATGTTACAGTCATACATACTGGTTATAATTACTATGTTACAGTCATACATACTGGTTGTAATTACTATGTTACAGACATACAAACTGGTTATAATTACTATGTTACAGTCATACATACATACTGGTTACAATTACTATGTTACAGTCATACATACATACATACTGGTTATAATTACTATGTTACAGCCATACATACTGGTTATAATTACTATGTTACAGTCATACATACATACTGGTTGTAAGTACTATGTTACAGTCATACATATATACTGGTTATAATTACTATGTTACAGCCATACATACATACTGGTTATAATTACTATGTTACAGTCATACATACATACTGGTTATAATTACTATGTTACAGTCATACATACATACTGGTTACAATTACTATGTTACAGTCATACATACATACTGGTTATAATTACTTTGTTACAGTCATACATACATACTGGTTATAATTACTATGTTACAGTCATACATACTGGTTATAATTACTATGTTACAGTCATACATACTGGTTATAATTACTATGTTACAGTCATACATACATACTGTTTATAATTACTATGTTACAGTCATACATACATATTGGTTATAATTACTGTGTTACAGTCACACATACTGGTTATAATTACTATGTTACAGCCATACATACATACTGGTTATAATTACTATGTTACAGCCATACATGCTGGTTATAATTACTATGTTACAGTCATTCATACACACTGGTTATAATTACTATGTTACAGTCATACATATATACTGGTTATAATTACTATGTTACAGCCATACATACATACTGGTTATAATTACTTTGTTACAGTCATACATACTGGTTATAATTACTCTGTTACAGTCATACATACTGGTTTTAATTACAATGTTACAGTCATACATACTGGTTATAAATACTATGTTACAGTCATACATACTGGTTATAATTACCATGTTACAGTCATACATACTGGTTATAATTACTATGTTACAGTCATACATACTGGTTGTAATTACTATGTTACAGACATACATACTGGTTATAATTACTATGTTACAGTCATACATACATACTGGTTATAATGACTATGTTACAGTCATACATACATACTGGTTACAATTACTATGTTACAGTCATACATACATACATACTGGTTACAATTACTATGTTACAGTCATACATACATACATACTGGTTATAATTACTATGTTACAGCCATACATACTGGTTATAATTACTATGTTACAGTCATACATACATACTGGTTGTAAGTACTATGTTACAGTCATACATACATACTGGTTATAATTACTATGTTACAGCCATACATACATACTGGTTATAATTACTATGTTACAGTCATACATACATACTGGTTATAATTACTATGTTACAGTCATACATACTGGTTATAATTACTATGTTACAGCCATACATACATACTGGTTATAATTACTATGTTACAGTAATACATACATACTGGTTATAATTACTATGTTACAGCCATACATACATACTGGTTAAAATTACTATGTTACAGTAATACATACATACTGGTTATAATTACTATGTTACAGTCATACATACATACTGGTTATAATTACTATGTTACAGTCATACATACATACTGGTTATAATTACTTTGTTACAGTCATACATACTGGTTATAATTACTCTGTTACAGTCATACATACTGGTTTTAATTACAATGTTACAGTCATACATACTGGTTATAATTACTATGTTACAGTCATACATACTGGTTATAATTACCATGTTACAGTCATACATACTGGTTATAATTACTATGTTACAGTCATACATACTGGTTGTAATTACTATGTTACAGACATACATACTGGTTATAATTACTATGTTACAGTCATACATACATACTGTTTACAATTACTATGTTACAGTCATACATTCATACATACTGGTTATAATTACTATTTTACAGTCATACATACATACTGGTTGTAAGTACTATGTTACAGTCATACATACATACTGGTTATAATTACTATGTTACAGCCATACATACATACTGGTTATAATTACTTTGTTACAGTCATACATACTGGTTATAATTACTCTGTTACAGTCATACATACTGGTTTTAATTACAATGTTACAGTCATACATACTGGTTATAATTACTATGTTACAGTCATACATACTGGTTATAATTACCATGTTACAGTCATACATACTGGTTATAATTACTATGTTACAGTCATACATACTGGTTGTAATTACTATGTTACAGACATACATACTGGTTATAATTACTATGTTACAGTCATACATACATACTGGTTACAATTACTATGTTACAGTCATACATTCATACATACTGGTTATAATTACTATTTTACAGTCATACATACATACTGGTTGTAAGTACTATGTTACAGTCATACATACATACTGGTTATAATTACTATGTTACAGCCATACATACATACTGGTTATAATTACTATGTTACAGTCATACATACATACTGGTTATAATTACTATGTTACAGTCATACATACATACTGGTTACAATTACTATGTTACAGTCATACATACAAACTGGTTATAATTACTTTGTTACAGTCATACATACATACTGGTTATAATTACTATGTTACAGTCATACATACTGGTTATAATTACTATGTTACAGTCATACATACTGGTTATAATTACTATGTTACAGTCATACATACATACTGTTTATAATTACTATGTTACAGTCATACATAGATATTGGTTATAATTACTGTGTTACAGTCACACATACTGGTTATAATTACTATGTTACAGCCATACATACATACTGGTTATAATTACTCTGTTACAGTCATACATACTGGTTTTAATTACAATGTTACAGTCATACATACTGGTTATAAATACTATGTTACAGTCATACATACTGGTTATAATTACCATGTTACAGTCATACATACTGGTTATAATTACTATGTTACAGTCATACATACTGGTTGTAATTACTATGTTACAGTCATACATACATACTGGTTATAATGACTATGTTACAGTCATACATACATACTGGTTACAATTACTATGTTACAGTCATACATACATACATACTGGTTACAATTACTATGTTACAGTCATACATACATACATACTGGTTATAATTACTATGTTACAGCCATACATACTGGTTATAATTACTATGTTACAGTCATACATACATACTGGTTGTAAGTACTATGTTACAGTCATACATACATACTGGTTATAATTACTATGTTACAGCCATACATACATACTGGTTATAATTACTATGTTACAGTCATACATACATACTGGTTATAATTACTATGTTACAGTCATACATACTGGTTATAATTACTATGTTACAGCCATACATACATACTGGTTATAATTACTATGTTACAGTAATACATACATACTGGTTATAATTACTATGTTACAGCCATACATACATACTGGTTAAAATTACTATGTTACAGTAATACATACATACTGGTTATAATTACTATGTTACAGTCATACATACATACTGGTTATAATTACTATGTTACAGTCATACATACATACTGGTTATAATTACTTTGTTACAGTCATACATACTGGTTATAATTACTCTGTTACAGTCATACATACTGGTTTTAATTACAATGTTACAGTCATACATACTGGTTATAATTACTATGTTACAGTCATACATACTGGTTATAATTACCATGTTACAGTCATACATACTGGTTATAATTACTATGTTACAGTCATACATACTGGTTGTAATTACTATGTTACAGACATACATACTGGTTATAATTACTATGTTACAGTCATACATACATACTGGTTACAATTACTATGTTACAGTCATACATTCATACATACTGGTTATAATTACTATGTTACAGTCATACATACATACTGGTTGTAAGTACTATGTTACAGTCATACATACATACTGGTTATAATTACTATGTTACAGACATACATACATACTGGTTATAATTACTATGTTACAGTCATACATACATACTGGTTATAATTACTATGTTACAGTCATACATACATACTGGTTACAATTACTATGTTACAGTCATACATACAAACTGGTTATAATTACTTTGTTACAGTCATACATACATACTGGTTATAATTACTATGTTACAGTCATACATACTGGTTATAATTACTATGTTACAGTCATACATACTGGTTATAATTACTATGTTACAGTCATACATACATACTGTTTATAATTACTATGTTACAGTCATACATAGATATTGGTTATAATTACTGTGTTACAGTCACACATACTGGTTATAATTACTATGTTACAGCCATACATACATACTGGTTATAATTACTATGTTACAGCCATACATACTGGTTATAATTACTATGTTACAGTCATTCATACACACTGGTTATAATTACTATGTTACAGTCATACATATATACTGGTTATAATTACTATGTTACAGCCATACATACATACTGGTTATAATTACTTTTTTACAGTCATACATACTGGTTATAATTACTCTGTTACAGTCATACATACTGGTTTTAATTACTATGTTACAGTCATACATACTGGTTACAATTACTATGTTACAGTGATACATACTGGTTATAATTACTATGTTACAGTCATACATACTGGTTATAATTACTATGTTACAGTCATACATACTGGTTACAATTACTATGTTACAGTCATACATACTGGTTATAATTACTTTGTTACAGTCATACATACTGGTTATAATTACTATGTTACAGTCATACATACTGGTTATAATTACCATGTTACAGTCATACATACTGGTTATAATTACTATGTTACAGTCATACATACTGGTTGTAATTACTATGTTACAGCCATACATACTGGTTATAATTACTATGTTACAGTCATACATACATACTGGTTATAATTACTATGTTACAGTCATACATACATACTGGTTACAATTACTATGTTACAGCCATACATACATACTGGTTATTATTACTATGTTACAGTAATACATACATACTGGTTATACTTACTATGTTACAGCCATACATACATACTGGTTATAATTACTATGTTACAGTAGTACATACATACTGGTTATAATTACTATGTTACAGTCATACATACATACTGGTTATAATTACCATGTTACAGTCATACATACTGGTTATAATTACTATGTTACAGTCATACATACTGGTTGTAATTACTATGTTACAGCCATACATACTGGTTATAATTACTATGTTACAGTCATACATTCATACTGGTTATAATTACTATGTTACAGTCATACATACATACTGGTTATAATTACTTTGTTACAGTCATACATACTGGTTATAATTACTCTGTTACAGTCATACATACTGGTTTTAATTACAATGTTACAGTCATACATACTGGTTATAATTACTATGTTACAGTCATACATACTGGTTATAATTACCATGTTACAGTCATACATACTGGTTATAATTACTATGTTACAGTCATACATACTGGTTATAATTACTATGTTACAGTCATACATACTGGTTATAATTACTATGTTACAGTCATACATACTGGTTATAATTACCATGTTACAGTCATACATACTGGTTATAATTACTATGTTACAGTCATACATACTGGTTGTAATTACTATGTTACAGACATACATACTGGTTATAATTACTATGTTACAGTCATACATACATACTGGTTACAATTACTATGTTACATTCATACATACATACATACTGGTTATAATTACTATGTTACAGTCATACATACATACTGGTTGTAAGTACTATGTTACAGTCATACATACATACTGGTTATAATTACTATGTTACAGCCATACATACATACTGGTTATAATTACTATGTTACAGTCATACATACATACTGGTTATCATTACTATGTTACAGTCATACATACATACTGGTTACAATTACTATGTTACAGTCATACATACATACTGGTTATAATTACTTTGTTACAGTCATACATACATAGTGGTTATAATTACTATGTTACAGTCATACATACTGGTTATAATTACTATGTTACAGTCATACATACTGGTTATAATTACTATGTTACAGTCATACATACATACTGTTTATAATTACTATGTTACAGTCATACATACATATTGGTTATAATTACTGTGTTACAGTCACACATACTGGTTATAATTACTATGTTACAGCCATACATACATACTGGTTATAATTACTATGTTACAGCCATACATACAGGTTATAATTACTATGTTACAGTCATTCATACACACTGGTTATAATTACTATGTTACAGTCATACATATATACTGGTTATAATTACTATGTTACAGTCATACATAAATACTGGTTATAATTACTTTGTTACAGTCATACATACTGGTTATAATTACTCTGTTACAGTCATACATACTGGTTTTAATTACTATGTTACAGTCATACATACTGGTTACAATTACTATGTTACAGCCATACATACATACTGGTTATAATTACTATGTTACAGTAATACATACATACTGGTTATACTTACTATGTTACAGCCATACATACATACTGGTTATAATTACTATGTTACAGTAATACATACATACTGGTTATAATTACTATGTTACAGTCATACATACATACTGGTTATAATTACCATGTTACAGTCATACATACTGGTTATAATTACTATGTTACAGTCATACATACTGGTTGTAATTACTATGTTACAGCCATACATACTGGTTATAATTACTATGTTACAGTCATACATACATACTGGTTATAATTACTATGTTACAGTCATACATACATACTGGTTATAATTACTTTGTTACAGTCATACATACTGGTTATAATTACTCTGTTACAGTCATACATACTGGTTTTAATTACAATGTTACAGTCATACATACTGGTTATAATTACTATGTTACAGTCATACATACTGGTTATAATTACCATGTTACAGTCATACATACTGGTTATAATTACTATGTTACAGTCATACATATTGGTTATAATTACTATGTTACAGTCATACATACTGGTTATAATTACTATGTTACAGTCATACATACTGGTTATAATTACCATGTTACAGTCATACATACTGGTTATAATTACTATGTTACAGTCATACATACTGGTTGTAATTACTATGTTACAGACATACATACTGGTTATAATTACTATGTTAGTCATACATACATACTGGTTACAATTACTATGTTACAGTCATACATACATACATACTGGTTATAATTACTATGTTACAGCCATACATACTGGTTATAATTACTATGTTACAGTCATACATACATACTGGTTGTAAGTACTATGTTACAGTCATACATACATACTGGTTATAATTACTATGTTACAGCCATACATACATACTGGTTATAATTACTATGTTACAGTCATACATACATACTGGTTATAATTACTATGTTACAGTCATACATACATACTGGTTACAATTACTATGTTACAGTCATACATACATACTGGTTATAATTACTTTGTTACAGTCATACATACATAGTGGTTATAATTACTATGTTACAGTCATACATACTGGTTATAATTACTATGTTACAGTCATACATACTGGTTATAATTACTATGTTACAGTCATACATACATACTGTTTATAATTACTATGTTACAGTCATACATACATATTGGTTATAATTACTGTGTTACAGTCACACATACTGGTTATAATTACTATGTTACAGCCATACATACATACTGGTTATAATTACTATGTTACAGCCATACATACTGGTTATAATTACTATGTTACAGTCATTCATACACACTGGTTATAATTACTATGTTACAGTCATACATATATACTGGTTATAATTACTATGTTACAGCCATACATAAATACTGGTTATAATTACTATGTTACAGTCATACATACTGGTTACAATTACTACTGTTACAGTCGATACATACTGGTTATAATTACTATGTTACAGTCATACATACTGGTTATAATTACTATGTTACAGTCATACATACTGGTTACAATTACTATGTTACAGTCATACATACTGGTTATAACGTTCAGCTCTCTGGTTACAGTCGCATACATACTGGTTATAATTACCATGTTACAGTCATACATACTGGTTATAATTACTATGTTACAGTCATACATACTGGTTGTAATTACTATGTTACAGCCATACATACTGGTTATAATTACTATGTTACAGTCATACATACATACTGGTTATAATTACTATGTTACAGTCATACATACATACTGGTTACAATTACTATGTTACAGCCATACATACATACTGGTTATAATTACTATGTTACAGTAATACATACATACTGGTTATACTTGCTATGTTACAGCCATACATACATACTGGTTATAATTACTATGTTACAGTAATACATACATACTGGTTATAATTACTATGTTACAGTCATACATACATACTGGTTACAATTACTATGTTACAGTCATACATACATACTGGTTATAATTACTTTGTTACAGTCATACATACTGGTTATAATTACCATGTTACAGTCATACATACTGGTTATAATTACCATGTTACAGTCATACATACTGGTTATAATTACTATGTTACAGTCATACATACTGGTTGTAATTACTATGTTACAGACATACATACTGGTTATAATTACTATGTTACAGTCATACATACATACTGGTTACAATTACTATGTTACAGTCATACATACATACATACTGGTTATAATTACTATGTTACAGCCATACATACTGGTTATAATTACTATGTTACAGTCATACATACATACTGGTTGTAAGTACTATGTTACAGTCATACATACATACTGGTTATAATTACTATGTTACAGCCATACATACATACTGGTTATAATTACTATGTTACAGTCATACATACATACTGGTTATAATTACTATGTTACTGTCATACATACATACTGGTTACAATTACTATGTTACAGTCATACATACATACTGGTTATAATTACTTTGTTACAGTCATACATACATAGTGGTTATAATTACTATGTTACAGTCATACATACTGGTTATAATTACTATGTTACAGTCATACATACTGGTTATAATTACTATGTTACAGTCATACATACATACTGTTTATAATTACTATGTTACAGTCATACATACATATTGGTTATAATTACTGTTTTACAGTCACACATACTGGTTATAATTACTATGTTACAGCCATACATACATACTGGTTATAATTACTATGTTACAGCCATACATACTGGTTATAATTACTATGTTACAGTCATTCATACACACTGGTTATAATTACTATGTTACAGTCATACATATATACTGGTTATAATTACTATGTTACAGCCATACATAAATACTGGTTATAATTACTTTGTTACAGTCATACATACTGGTTATAATTACTCTGTTACAGTCATACATACTGGTTACAATTACTATGTTACAGTGATACATACTGGTTATAATTACTATGTTACAGTCATACATACTGGTTATAATTACTATGTTACAGTCATACATACTGGTTACAATTACTATGTTACAGTCATACATACTGGTTATAATTACTTTGTTACAGTCATACATACTGGTTATCACACACACACACACACACACGGTCGTTTTGTTCACACACACACACACACACACACACACACACACGGTCGTTTTGTTCACACACACACACTGTCGTTTTGTTCACACACACACACAAGGTCGTTTTGTTCACACACACACACACACACACGGTCGTTTTGTTCACACACACACACGGTCGTTTTGTTCACACACACACACGGTCGTTTTGTTCACACACACACACGGTCGTTTTGTTCACACACACACACGGTCGTTTTGTTCACACACACACACGGTCGTTTTGTTCACACACACACGGTCGTTTTGTTCACAAACACACACACACGGTCGTTTTGTTCACACACACACACGGTCGTTTTTTTCACACACACACACACACACACACGGTCGTTTTGTTCTCTCACACACACACGGTCGTTTTGTTCACACACACACACACACACGGTCGTTTTGTTCACACACACACGGTCGTTTTGTTCACACACAGACACACACACACGGTCGTTTTGTTCACACACACACACACACGGTCGCTTCGTTCACACACACACACACACACACACACGGTCGTTTTGTTCACACACACACACACACGGTCGTTTTGTTCACACACACACACGGTCGTTTTGTTCACACACACACACGGTCGTTTTGTTCACACACACACACACACGGTCGTTTTGTTCACACACACACACACACACACACACACGGTCGTTTTGTTCACACACACACACACACACGGTCGTTTTGTTCACACACACACACATGGTCGTTTTGTTCACACACACACACACGGTCGTTTTGTTCACACACACACACACGGTCGTTTTGTTCACACACACACACACGGTCGTTTTGTTCACACACACACACACAGTCGTTTTGTTCACACACACGCACACACACACACGGTCGTTTTGTTCACACACACACACACACGGTCGTTTTGTTCACACACACACACACGGTCGTTTTGTTCACACACATACACACACACACACACACACACACACACACGGTCGTTTTGTTCACACACACACACACACACACACACACGGTCGTTTTGTTCACACACACACACGGTCGTTTTGTTCACACACACACACGGTCGTTTTGTTCACACACACACACGGTCGTTTTGGTCACACACACACACGGTCGTTTTGTTCACACACACACGGTCGTTTTGTTCACAAACACACACACACACACGGTCGTTTTGTTCACACACACACACGGTCGTTTTTTTCACACACACACACACACACACACACACACCACACACACACACACACACGGTCGTTTTGTTCTCTCACACACACACGGTCGTTTTGTTCACACACACACACACACACGGTCGTTTTGTTCACACACACACGGTCGTTTTGTTCACACACACACACACACACACACACGGTCGTTTTGTTCACACACACACACACACACACGGTCGCTTTGTTCACACACACACACACACACACGGTCGTTTTGTTCACACACACACACACGGTCGTTTTGTTCACACACACACACACACGGTCGTTTTGTTCACACACACATACACGGTTGTTTTGTTCACACACACGGTCGTTTTGTTCACACACACGGTCGTTTTGTTCACACACACACACGGCCGTTTTGTTCACACACACACACGGCCGTTTTGTTCACACACACACGGTCGTTTTGTTCACACACACACACACATACACACGGTAGGTTTGTTCTCACACACACACATACACACACACACACACACGGTCGTTTTGTTCACACACACACACACACGGTCGTTTTGTTCACACACACGGTCGTTTTGTTCACACACACACGCACACACGGTCGTTTTGTTCACACACACACACACGGTCGTTTTGTTCACACACACACACACACGGTCGTTTTGTTCACACACACACACACACGGTCGTTTTGTTCACACACACACACGGTCGTTTTGTTCACACACACACACGGTCGTTTTGTTCACACACACACACGGTCGTTTTGTTCACACACACACACGGTCGTTTTGTTCACACACACACACGGTCGTTTTGTTCACACACACACGGTCGTTTTGTTCACACACACACGGTCGTTTTGTTCTCACACACACACACACACACACGGTCGTTTTGTTCACACACACACACGGTAGTTTTGTTCACACACACAAACACGGTCGTTTTGTTCACACACACAAACACGGTCGTTTTGTTCACACACACACACACACACAGTCGTTTTGTTCACACACACGCACACACACATACACACACGGTCGTTTTTTCAAACACACACACACAGTCGTTTTGTTCACACACACACACACACACACACGGTCGTTTTGTTCACACACACGGTCGTTTTGTTCACACACACATACACACACGGTCGTTTTGTTCACACACACACACACACACACACACACACACACACACACGGTCGTTTTGTTCACACACACACGGTCGTTTTGTTCACACACACACGGTCGTTTTGTTCACACACACACACATACACACGGTAGGTTTGTTCTCTCACACACACACGGTCGTTTTGTTCACACACACACACACACACACACGGTCGTTTTGTTCACACACACACACACGGTCGTTTTGTTCACACACACACACGGTCGTTTTGTTCACACACACACACACACACACACACACACACACACACGGTCGTTTTGTTCACACACACGGTCGTTTTGTTCACACACACACACACACACGGTCGTTTTGTTCACACACACACACACACGGTCGTTTTGTTCACACACACACACACACGGTCGTTTTGTTCACACACACACACACACGGTCGTTTGTTCACACACACACACGGTCGTTTTGTTCACACACACACACGGTCGTTTTGTTCACACACACACACGGTCGTTTTGTTCACACACACACACGGTCGTTTTGTTCACACACACACACGGTCGTTTTGTTCACACACACACACACACACGGTCGTTTTGTTCACACACACACATGGTCGTTTTGTTCACACACACACACACACACACACACACGGTCGTTTTGTTCACACACACACACACACGGTCGTTTTGTTCACACACACACACACACGGTCGTTTTGTTCACACACACATACACGGTTGTTTTGTTCACACACACGGTCGTTTTGTTCACACACACGGTCGTTTTGTTCACACACACACACGGCCGTTTTGTTCACACACACACACGGCCGTTTTGTTCACACACACACGGTCGTTTTGTTCACACACACACACACATACACACGGTAGGTTTGTTCTCACACACACACATACACACACACACACACACGGTCGTTTTGTTCACACACACACACACACGGTCGTTTTGTTCACACACACGGTCGTTTTGTTCACACACACACGCACACACGGTCGTTTTGTTCACACACACACACACGGTCGTTTTGTTCACACACACACACACACGTTCGTTTTGTTCACACACACACACACACGGTCGTTTTGTTCACACACACACACGGTCGTTTTGTTCACACACACACACGGTCGTTTTGTTCACACACACACACGGTCGTTTTGTTCACACACACACACGGTCGTTTTGTTCACACACACACACGGTCGTTTTGTTCACACACACACGGTCGTTTTGTTCACACACACACGGTCGTTTTGTTCTCACACACACACACACACACACACGGTCGTTTTGTTCACACACACACACGGTAGTTTTGTTCACACACACAAACACGGTCGTTTTGTTCACACACACAAACACGGTCGTTTTGTTCACACACACACACACACACACAGTCGTTTTGTTCACACACACGCACACACACATACACACACGGTCGTTTTTTCAAACACACACACACAGTCGTTTTGTTCACACACACACACACACACACACGGTCGTTTTGTTCACACACACGGTCGTTTTGTTCACACACACATACACACACGGTCGTTTTGTTCACACACACACACACACACACACACACACACACACACACGGTCGTTTTGTTCACACACACACGGTCGTTTTGTTCACACACACACGGTCGTTTTGTTCACACACACACACATACACACGGTAGGTTTGTTCTCTCACACACACACGGTCGTTTTGTTCACACACACACACACACACACACGGTCGTTTTGTTCACACACACACACACGGTCGTTTTGTTCACACACACACACGGTCGTTTTGTTCACACACACACACACACACACACACACACACACACACGGTCGTTTTGTTCACACACACGGTCGTTTTGTTCACACACACACACACACGGTCGTTTTGTTCACACACACACACACACGGTCGTTTTGTTCACACACACACACACACGGTCGTTTTGTTCACACACACACACACACGGTCGTTTTGTTCACACACACACACGGTCGTTTTGTTCACACACACACACGGTCGTTTTGTTCACACACACACACGGTCGTTTTGTTCACACACACACACGGTCGTTTTGTTCACACACACACACGGTCGTTTTGTTCACACACACACACACGGTCGTTTTGTTCACACACACACACTGGTCGTTTTGTTCACACACACACACACACACACACACGGTCGTTTTGTTCACACACACACACACACGGTCGTTTTGTTCACACACACACACACACGGTCGTTTTGTTCACACACACACACGGTCGTTTTGTTCACACACACACCCGGTCGTTTTGTTCACACACACACACGGTCGTTTTGTTCACACACACACACGGTCGTTTTGTTCACACACACACACGGTCGTTTTGTTCACACACACACACGGTCGTTTTGTTCACACACACACACGGTCGTTTTGTTCACACACACACACAAGGTCGTTTTGTTCACACACACACACACACACGGTCGTTTTGTTCACACACACACACGGTCGTTTTGTTCACACACACACACGGTCGTTTTGTTCACACACACACACGGTCGTTTTGTTCACACACACACACACACGGTCGTTTTGTTCACACACACACACACGGTCGTTTTGTTCACACACACCACACACACACACACACACGGTCGTTTTGTTCACACACACACACACGGTCGTTTTGTTCACACACACACACACACACACGGTCGTTTTGTTCACACACACACGGTCGTTTTGTTCACACACACACACACACGGTCGTTTTGTTCACACACACACACACACGGTCGTTTTGTTCACACACACACACACACGGTCGTTTTGTTCACACACACACACACACACGGTCGTTTTGTTCACACACACACACACGGTCGTTTTGTTCACACACACACACACACACACGGTCGTTTTGTTCACACACACACACACACGGTCGTTTTGTTCACACACACACACGGTCGTTTTGTTACACACACACACACACGGTCGTTTTGTTCACACACACACACGGTCGTTTTGTTCACACACACACACGGTCGTTTTGTTCACACACACACACGGTCGTTTTGTTCACACACACACACAGGTCGTTTTGTTACACACACACACACGGTCGTTTTGTTCACACACACACACGGTCGTTTTGTTCACACACACACGGTCGTTTTGTTCACACACACACACACGGTCGTTTTGTTCACACACACACACACACACGGTCGTTTTGTTCACACACACACACACGGTCGTTTTGTTCACACACACACACACGGTCGTTTTGTTCACACACACACACACGGTCGTTTTGTTCACACACACACACACACAGTCGTTTTGTTCACACACACGCACACACACACACACACGGTCGTTTTGTTCAAACACACACACACAGGTCGTTTTGTTCACACACACACACACACACGGTCGTTTTGTTCACACACACGGTCGTTTTGTTCACACACACACACACACGGTCGTTTTGTTCACACACACACACACACACACACACACACACGGTCGTTTTGTTCACACACACACACGGTCGTTTTGTTCCACACACACACGGTCGTTTTGTTCACACACACACACACACACGGTCGTTTTGTTCACCACACACACACGGTCGTTTTGTTCACACACACACACACACACACACGGTCGTTTTGTTCACACACACACACACGGTCGTTTTGTTCACACACACACACGGTCGTTTTGTTCACACACACACACACACCCACACACACACACACGGTCGTTTTGTTCACACACACACACGGTCGTTTTGTTCACACACACACACACACACGGTCGTTTTGTTCACACACACACACACACGGTCGTTTTGTTCACACACACACACACACGGTCGTTTTGTTCACACACACACACACACGGTCGTTTTGTTCCACACACACACACGGTCGTTTTGTTCACACACACACACGGTCGTTTTGTTCACACACACACACACACACGGTCGTTTTGTTCACACACACACACGGTCGTTTTGTTCACACACACACACACGGTCGTTTTGTTCACACACACACACACACACACACACGGTCGTTTTGTTCACACACACACACACACGGTCGTTTTGTTCACACACACACACACGGTCGTTTTGTTCACACACACACCACACACGGTCGTTTTGTTCACACACACACACGGTCGTTTTGTTCACACACACACACGGTCGTTTTGTTCACACACACACACACGGTCGTTTTGTTCACACACACACACGGTCGTTTTGTTCACACACACACACGGTCGTTTTGTTCACACACACACACACACGGTCGTTTTGTTCACACACACACACGGTCGTTTTGTTCACACACACACACGGTCGTTTTGTTCACACACACACACGGTCGTTTTGTTCACACACACACACACACACACGGTCGTTTTGTTCACACACACACACGGTCGTTTTGTTCACACACACACACACACGGTCGTTTTGTTCACACACACACACGGTCGTTTTGTTCACACACACACACACACAGGTCGTTTTGTTCACACACACACACACACACGGTCGTTTTGTTCACACACACACACACGGTCGTTTTGTTCACACACACACACACACACACGGTCGTTTTGTTCACACACACACGGTCGTTTTGTTCACACACACACACACACGGTCGTTTTGTTCACACACACACACACACACGGTCGTTTTGTTCACACACACACACACACACACGGTCGTTTTGTTCACACACACACACACACACACACGGTCGTTTTGTTCACACACACACACACGGTCGTTTTGTTCACACACACACACGGTCGTTTTGTTCACACACACACACACACACACACGGTCGTTTTGTTCACACACACACACGGTCGTTTTGTTCACACACACACACACGGTCGTTTTGTTCACACACACACACACACACGGTCGTTTTGTTCACACACACACACACGGTCGTTTTGTTCACACACACACACACACGGTCGTTTTGTTCCACACACACACACACACACGGTCGTTTTGTTCACACACACACACACGGCACACACACACACGGTCGTTTTGTTCACACACACACACACACGGTCGTTTTGTTCACACACACACACACGGTCGTTTTGTTCACACACACACACACACGGTCGTTTTGTTCACACACACACACGGTCGTTTTGTTCCACACACACACACGGTCGTTTTGTTCACACACACACACACACGGTCGTTTTGTTCACACACACACACGGTCGTTTTGTTCACACACACACACGGTCGTTTTGTTCACACACACACACACACGGTCGTTTTGTTCACACACACACACGGTCGTTTTGTTCACACACACACACACGGTCGTTTTGTTCACACACACACACGGTCGTTTTGTTCACACACACACACGGTCGTTTTGTTCACACACACACACACACACACACGGTCGTTTTGTTCACACACACACACGGTCGTTTTGTTCACACACACACACACACACGGTCGTTTTGTTCACACACACACACGGTCGTTTTGTTCACACACACACACACACGGTCGTTTTGTTCACACACACACACGGTCGTTTTGTTCACACACACACACACGGTCGTTTTGTTCACACACACACACGGTCGTTTTGTTCACACACACACACACGGTCGTTTTGTTCACAACACACACACACACACACGGTCGTTTTGTTCACACACACACACGGTCGTTTTGTTCACACACACACACACACACGGTCGTTTTGTTCACACACACACACACGGTCGTTTTGTTCACACACACACACACGGTCGTTTTGTTCACACACACACACACACACACACACACACGGTCGTTTTGTTCACCCACACACACACGGTCGTTTTGTTCACACACACACACACACACGGTCGTTTTGTTCACACACACACACACACACGGTCGTTTTGTTCACACACACACACACGGTCGTTTTGTTCACACACACACACACACACACGGTCGTTTTGTTCACACACACACACACGGTCGTTTTGTTCACACACACACACGGTCGTTTTGTTCACACACACACACGGTCGTTTTGTTCACACACACACACGGTCGTTTTGTTCACACACACACACGGTCGTTTTGTTCACACACACACGGTCGTTTTGTTCACACACACACACACACGGTCGTTTTGTTCACACACACACACACACACACACGGTCGTTTTGTTCACACACACACACACACGGTCGTTTTGTTCACACACACACACACACGGTCGTTTTGTTCACACACACACACACGGTCGTTTTGTTCACACACACACACACGGTCGTTTTGTTCCCACACACACACACGGTCGTTTTGTTCACACACACACACGGTCGTTTTGTTCACACACACACACACACACGGTCGTTTTGTTCACACACACACACGGTCGTTTTGTTCACACACACACACACGGTCGTTTTGTTCACACACACACACGGTCGTTTTGTTCACACACACACACGGTCGTTTTGTTCACACACACACACGGTCGTTTTGTTCACACACACACACACACGGTCGTTTTGTTCACACACACACACGGTCGTTTTGTTCACACACACACACACGGTCGTTTTGTTCACACACACACACACGGTCGTTTTGTTCACACACACACACACACGGTCGTTTTGTTCACACACACGCACACACACACACGGTCGTTTTGTTCACACACACACACACACGGTCGTTTTGTTCACACACACACACACACACGGTCGTTTTGTTCACACACACACGGTCGTTTTGTTCACACACACACACACACACGGTCGTTTTGTTCACACACACCTCACACACACACACACACACACGGTCGTTTTGTTCACACACACACACGGTCGTTTTGTTCACACACACACGGTCGTTTTGTTCACACACACACACGGTCGTTTTGTTCACACACACACACACGGTCGTTTTGTTCACACACACACACACACACGGTCGTTTTGTTCACACACACACACACGGTCGTTTTGTTCACACACACACACGGTCGTTTTGTTCACACACACACACGGTCGTTTTGTTCACACACACACCACGGTCGTTTTGTTCACACACACACACGGTCGTTTTGTTCACACACACACACGGTCGTTTTGTTCACACACACACACGGTCGTTTTGTTCACACACACACACGGTCGTTTTGTTCACACACACACACACACACGGTCGTTTTGTTCCACACACACACACGGTCGTTTTGTTCACACACACACACACACACGGTCGTTTTGTTCACACACACACACGGTCGTTTTGTTCACACACACACACGGTCGTTTTGTTCACACACACACACACACACACGGTCGTTTTGTTCACACACACACACACGGTCGTTTTGTTCACACACACACACACACACACGGTCGTTTTGTTCACACACACACACACGGTCGTTTTGTTCACACACACACACACACAAACGGTCGTTTTGTTCACACACACACACGGTCGTTTTGTTCACACACACACACACGGTCGTTTTGTTCACACACACACACGGTCGTTTTGTTCACACACACACACACGGTCGTTTTGTTCACACACACACACACACACACACGGTCGTTTTGTTCACACACACACACACACACGGTCGTTTTGTTCACACACACACACACGGTCGTTTTGTTCACACACACACACGGTCGTTTTGTTCACACACACACACACGGTCGTTTTGTTCACACACACACACGGTCGTTTTGTTCACACACACACACACACGGTCGTTTTGTTCACACACACACACACACGGTCGTTTTGTTCACACACACACACGGTCGTTTTGTTCACACACACACACGGTCGTTTTGTTCACACACACACACAGGTCGTTTTGTTCACACACACACACGGTCGTTTTGTTACACACACACACACACGGTCGTTTTGTTCACACACACACACGGTCGTTTTGTTCACACACACACACACACACGGTCGTTTTGTTCACACACACACGGTCGTTTTGTTCACACACACACACGGTCGTTTTGTTCACACACACACACACACACGGTCGTTTTGTTCACACACACACACGGTCGTTTTGTTCACACACACACACACACGGTCGTTTTGTTCACACACACACACGGTCGTTTTGTTCACACACACACACGGTCGTTTTGTTCACACACACACACACGGTCGTTTTGTTCACACACACACGGTCGTTTTGTTCACACACACACACACACACGGTCGTTTTGTTCACACACACACACACGGTCGTTTTGTTCACACACACACACACGGTCGTTTTGTTCACACACACACACGGTCGTTTTGTTCACACACACACACGGTCGTTTTGTTCACACACACACACGGTCGTTTTGTTCACACACACACACACACACAGGTCGTTTTGTTCACACACACACACACACGGTCGTTTTGTTCACACACACACACGGTCGTTTTGTTCACACACACACACACGGTCGTTTTGTTCACACACACACACGGTCGTTTTGTTCACACACACACACACGGTCGTTTTGTTCACACACACACACACACGGTCGTTTTGTTCACACACACACAGGTCGTTTTGTTCACACACACACACACACGGTCGTTTTGTTCACACACACACACACACGGTCGTTTTGTTCAAACACACACACACACACACACACGGTCGTTTTGTTCACACACACACACGGTCGTTTTGTTCACACACACACACACACGGTCGTTTTGTTCACACACACACACGGTCGTTTTGTTCACACACACACCACACACACGGTCGTTTTGTTCACACACACACACACACACACACACGGTCGTTTTGTTCACACACACACACACACACACACACGGTCGTTTTGTTCACACACACACACATGGTCGTTTTGTTCACACACACACACACGGTCGTTTTGTTCACACACACACACACGGTCGTTTTGTTCACACACACACACACGGTCGTTTTGTTCACACACACACACACGGTCGTTTTGTTCACACACACACACACACACAGTCGTTTTGTTCACACACACGCACACACACACACGGTCGTTTTGTTCACACACACACACACACGGTCGTTTTATTCACACACACACACACACACGGTCGTTTTGTTCACACACATACACACACACACACACACACACACGGTCGTTTTGTTCACACACACCACACACACACACACACACACACGGTCGTTTTGTTCACACACACACACGGTCGTTTTGTTCACACACACACACACACACGGTCGTTTTGTTCACACACACACACACACACGGTCGTTTTGTTCACACACACACGGTCGTTTTGTTCACACACACACACGGTCGTTTTGTTCACACACACACACGGTCGTTTTGTTCACACACACACACGGTCGTTTTGTTCACACACACACACGGTCGTTTTGTTCACACACACACACGGTCGTTTTGTTCACACACACACACGGTCGTTTTGGTCACACACACACACGGTCGTTTTGTTCACACACACACACACGGTCGTTTTGTTCACACACACACACACGGTCGTTTTGTTCACACACACACACGGTCGTTTTGTTCACACACACACACACACACACACACGGTCGTTTTGTTCACACACACACACACACGGTCGTTTTGTTCACACACACACACAGGTCGTTTTGTTCACACACACACACACACACGGTCGTTTTGTTCACACACACACACACGGTCGTTTTGTTCACACACACACACACCACGGTCGTTTTGTTCACACACACACACACACGGTCGTTTTGTTCACACACACACACGGTCGTTTTGTTCACACACACACACGGTCGTTTTGTTCACACACACACACGGTCGCACACACACACACACACGGTCGTTTTGTTCACACACACACCACACACACACACACGGTCGTTTTGTTCACACACACACACGGTCGTTTTGTTCCACACACACACACACGGTCGTTTTGTTCCACACACACACACGGTCGTTTTGTTCACACACACACACACGGTCGTTTTGTTCCACACACACACGGTCGTTTTGTTCACACACACACACACACGGTCGTTTTGTTCACACACACACGGTCGTTTTGTTCACACACACACACACACACACGGTCGTTTTGTTCACACACACACACACGGTCGTTTTGTTCACACACACACACACGGTCGTTTTGTTCACACACACACACACGGTCGTTTTGTTCACACACACACACACACACACACGGTCGTTTTGTTCACACACACACACACACACACGGTCGTTTTGTTCACACACACACACACGGTCGTTTTGTTCACACACACACACACACACGGTCGTTTTGTTCACACACACACACACACACGGTCGTTTTGTTCACACACACAACACACACGGTCGTTTTGTTCACACACACACGGTCGTTTTGTTCCACACACACACACACGGTCGTTTTGTTCACACACACACACACACACACGGTCGTTTTGTTCACACACACACACACACGGTCGTTTTGTTCACACACACACACACACACGGTCGTTTTGTTCACACACACACACGGTCGTTTTGTTCACACACACACACACACACACGGTCGTTTTGTTCACACACACACACACACACACGGTCGTTTTGTTCACACACACACACACACACACACGGTCGTTTTGTTCACACACACACACACACGGTCGTTTTGTTCACACACACACACACGGTCGTTTTGTTCACACACACACACACACGGTCGTTTTGTTCACACACACACACACGGTCGTTTTGTTCACACACACACACACACGGTCGTTTTGTTCACACACACACACACACACGGTCGTTTTGTTCACACACACACACACACACACACGGTCGTTTTGTTCACACACACACACACACGGTCGTTTTGTTCACACACACACACACACGGTCGTTTTGTTCACACACAACACACACGGTCGTTTTGTTCACACACACACACGGTCGTTTTGTTCACACACACACACACACGGTCGTTTTGTTCACACACACACACACACACGGTCGTTTTGTTCACACACACACGGTCGTTTTGTTCACACACACACACACACACGGTCGTTTTGTTCACACACACACACACACACGGTCGTTTTGTTCACACACACACGGTCGTTTTGTTCACACACACACACACACGGTCGTTTTGTTCACACACACACACGGTCGTTTTGTTCACACACACACACGGTCGTTTTGTTCACACACACACACGGTCGTTTTGTTCACACACACACACGGTCGTTTTGTTCACACACACACACGGTCGTTTTGTTCACACACACACGGTCGTTTTGTTCACACACACACACACACACACGGTCGTTTTGTTCACACACACACACGGTCGTTTTTTTCACACACACACACACACACACACACACACACACGGTCGTTTTGTTCTCTCACACACACACGGTCGTTTTGTTCACACACACACACACACACGGTCGTTTTGTTCACACACACACGGTCGTTTTGTTCACACACACACACACACGGTCGTTTTGTTCACACACACACACACACACACGGTCGCTTTGTTCACACACACACACACACAAACGGTCGTTTTGTTCACACACACACACACACGGTCGTTTTGTTCACACACAACACACACACGGTCGTTTTGTTCACACACACACACGGTCGTTTTGTTCACACACACACACACACGGTCGTTTTGTTCACACACACACACACACACACACGGTCGTTTTGTTCACACACACACACACACACACACGGTCGTTTTGTTCACACACACACACACGGTCGTTTTGTTCACACACACACACACGGTCGTTTTGTTCACACACACACACACGGTCGTTTTGTTCACACACACACACAGGTCGTTTTGTTCACACACACACACACGGTCGTTTTGTTCACACACACACACACACAGTCGTTTTGTTCACACACACGCACACACACACACGGTCGTTTTGTTCACACACACACACACACACGTCGTTCACACACACACACACACACACGGTCGTTTTGTTCACACACACACACACACATACACACACGGTCGTTTTGTTCACACACACACACACACACACACACACGGTCGTTTTGTTCACACACACACACGGTCGTTTTGTTCACACACACACGGTCGTTTTGTTCACACACACACACACACACGGTCGTTTTGTTCACACACACACACGGTCGTTTTGTTCACACACACACACACGGTCGTTTTGTTCACACACACACCGGTCGTTTTGTTCCACACACACACACACACACGGTCGTTTTGTTCACACACACACACACGGTCGTTTTGTTCACACACACACACACGGTCGTTTTGTTCACACACACACACACGGTCGTTTTGTTCACACACACACACACGGTCGTTTTGTTCACACACACACACGGTCGTTTTGTTCACACACACACACACACACACACACACACACACACACACACACACACACGGTCGTTTTGTTCCACACACACACACGGTCGTTTTGTTCACACACACACACACACAGGTCGTTTTGTTCACACACACACACACGGTCGTTTTGTTCACACACACACACACGGTCGTTTTGTTCACACACACACACACGGTCGTTTTGTTCACACACACACACACGGTCGTTTTGTTCACACACACACACACACACGGTCGTTTTGTTCCACACACACACACGGTCGTTTTGTTCACACACACACACACGGTCGTTTTGTTCACACACACACACACGGTCGTTTTGTTCACACACACACACACACACACGGTCGTTTTGTTCCACACACACACACACACACACGGTCGTTTTGTTCACACACACACACGGTCGTTTTGTTCACACACACACACACGGTCGTTTTGTTCACACACACACACACGGTCGTTTTGTTCACACACACACACACACGGTCGTTTTGTTCACACACACACACACACACGGTCGTTTTGTTCACACACACACACACACACACGGTCGTTTTGTTCACACACACACACACACGGTCGTTTTGTTCACACACACACACACACACGGTCGTTTTGTTCACACACACACACACACGGTCGTTTTGTTCACACACACACACGGTCGTACACACACACACACACACACGGTCGTTTTGTTCACACACACACGGTCGTTTTGTTCCACACACACACACACACGGTCGTTTTGTTCACACACACACACACACACGGTCGTTTTGTTCACACACACCACGGTCGTTTTGTTCACACACACACACACGGTCGTTTTGTTCACACACACACACGGTCGTTTTGTTCACACACACACACGGTCGTTTTGTTCACACACACACACGGTCGTTTTGTTCACACACACACACGGTCGTTTTGTTCACACACACACACGGTCGTTTTGGTCACACACACACACGGTCGTTTTGTTCACACACACACGGTCGTTTTGTTCACAAACACACACACACACACGGTCGTTTTGTTCACACACACACACGGTCGTTTTTTTCACACACACACACACACCCACACACACACACACGGTCGTTTTGTTCTCTCACACACACACGGTCGTTTTGTTCACACACACACACACACACGGTCGTTTTGTTCACACACACACGGTCGTTTTGTTCCACACACACACACACACACACACGGTCGTTTTGTTCACACACACACACACACACACGGTCGCTTTGTTCACACACACACACACACAAACGGTCGTTTTGTTCACACACACACACACACGGTCGTTTTGTTCACACACACACACACACACGGTCGTTTTGTTCACAAACACACACGGTCGTTTTGTTCACACACACACACACGGTCGTTTTGTTCACACACACACACACACACACACGGTCGTTTTGTTCACACACACACACACACACACACGGTCGTTTTGTTCACACACACACACACGGTCGTTTTGTTCACACACACACACATGGTCGTTTTGTTCACACACACACACACGGTCGTTTTGTTCACACACACACACGGTCGTTTTGTTCACACACACACACACGGTCGTTTTGTTCACACACACACACACACAGTCGTTTTGTTCACACACACGCACACACACACACGGTCGTTTTGTTCACACACACACACACAAACACACACACACACACACACACACACACACACGGTCGTTTTGTTCACACACACGGTCGTTTTGTTCACACACACATACACACACGGTCGTTTTGTTCACACACACGGCGGTCAAACACACACGGCCGTTTTGTTCACACACACACACGGCCGTTTTGTTCACACACAGGCACACACACACGGTCGTTTTGTTCACACACACACACATACACACGGTCGGTTTGTTCTCACACACACACACACACACACACACACACACGGTCGTTTTGTTCACACACACACACACACACACGGTCGTTTTGTTCACACACACACACGGTCGTTTTGTTCACACACACACGGTCGTTTTGTTCACACACACACACGGTCGTTTTGTTCACACACACACACACGGTCGTTTTGTTCACACACACACACGGTCGTTTTGTTCACACACACACACACACACACACGGTCGTTTTGTTCACACACACACACACGGTCGTTTTGTTCACACACACACACACGGTCGTTTTGTTCCCACACACACACACACGGTCGTTTTGTTCACACACACACACACGGTCGTTTTGTTCACACACACACACGGTCGTTTTGTTCACACACACACACACAGGTCGTTTTGTTCACACACACACACACGGTCGTTTTGTTCACACACACACACACGGTCGTTTTGTTCACACACACACACGGTCGTTTTGTTCACACACACACACGGTCGTTTTGTTCACACACACACACACAAGGTCGTTTTGTTCACACACACACACACACACGGTCGTTTTGTTCACACACACACACACGGTCGTTTTGTTCACACACACACACGGTCGTTTTGTTCACACACACACACACGGTCGTTTTGTTCACACACACACACGGTCGTTTTGTTCACACACACACACGGTCGTTTTGTTCACACACACACACACGGTCGTTTTGTTCACACACACACACACGGTCGTTTTGTTACACACACACACGGTCGTTTTGTTCACACACACACACACACGGTCGTTTTGTTCACACACACACACGGTCGTTTTGTTCACACACACACACACGGTCGTTTTGTTCACACACACACACACGGTCGTTTTGTTCACACACACACACACACGGTCGTTTTGTTCACACACACACACACACACACACGGTCGTTTTGTTCACACACACACACACACGGTCGTTTTGTTCACACACACACACACACACGGTCGTTTTGTTCACACACACACACGGTCGTTTTGTTCACACACACACACACACGGTCGTTTTGTTCACACACACACACACACACGGTCGTTTTGTTCACACACACACACACACACACGGTCGTTTTGTTCACACACACACACGGTCGTTTTGTTCACACACACACACGGTCGTTTTGTTCACACACACACACGGTCGTTTTGTTCACACACACACACACGGTCGTTTTGTTCACACACACACACACGGTCGTTTTGTTCACACACACACACGGTCGTTTTGTTCACACACACACACGGTCGTTTTGTTCACACACACACACACACACACACACGGTCGTTTTGTTCCACACACACACACACGGTCGTTTTGTTCACACACACACACACGGTCGTTTTGTTCACACACACACACACACGGTCGTTTTGTTCACACACACACACACGGTCGTTTTGTTCACACACACACACACACACGGTCGTTTTGTTCACACACACACACGGTCGTTTTGTTCACACACACACACACGGTCGTTTTGTTCACACACACACACACACACGGTCGTTTTGTTCACACACACACACGGTCGTTTTGTTCACACACACACACACACACGGTCGTTTTGTTCACACACACACACACGGTCGTTTTGTTCACACACACACACACACGGTCGTTTTGTTCACACACACACACGGTCGTTTTGTTCACACACACACACACGGTCGTTTTGTTCACACACACACACGGTCGTTTTGTTCACACACACACACGGTCGTTTTGTTCACACACACACACACACACGGTCGTTTTGTTCACACACACACACACACGGTCGTTTTGTTCACACACACACACGGTCGTTTTGTTCACACACACACACACGGTCGTTTTGTTCACACACACACACGGTCGTTTTGTTCACACACACACACGGTCGTTTTGTTCACACACACACACGGTCGTTTTGTTCACACACACACACGGTCGTTTTGTTCACACACACACACACGGTCGTTTTGTTCACACACACACACGGTCGTTTTGTTCACACACACACACACACGGTCGTTTTGTTCACACACACACGGTCGTTTTGTTCACACACACACACACACGGTCGTTTTGTTCACACACACACACGGTCGTTTTGTTCACACACACACACACGGTCGTTTTGTTCACACACACACACACGGTCGTTTTGTTCACACACACACACGGTCGTTTTGTTCACACACACACACACACGGTCGTTTTGTTCACACACACACACACACACACGGTCGTTTTGTTCACACACACACACAGGTCGTTTTGTTACACACACACACACACACGGTCGTTTTGTTCCCACACACACACACGGTCGTTTTGTTCACACACACAACACACACGGTCGTTTTGTTCACACACACACACGGTCGTTTTGTTCACACACACACACACGGTCGTTTTGTTCACACACACACACACGGTCGTTTTGTTCACACACACACACACACACGGTCGTTTTGTTCACACACACACACGGTCGTTTTGTTCACACACACACACACACACGGTCGTTTTGTTCACACACACACACGGTCGTTTTGTTCACACACACACACACACGGTCGTTTTGTTCACACACACACACACGGTCGTTTTGTTCACACACACACACGGTCGTTTTGTTCACACACACACACACACGGTCGTTTTGTTCACACACACACACACACGGTCGTTTTGTTCACACACACACACGGTCGTTTTGTTCACACACACACACGGTCGTTTTGTTCACACACACACACGGTCGTTTTGTTCACACACACACACGGTCGTTTTGTTCACACACACACACACACACGGTCGTTTTGTTCACACACACACACGGTCGTTTTGTTCACACACACACACGGTCGTTTTGTTCACACACACACACGGTCGTTTTGTTCACACACACACACACACACGGTCGTTTTGTTCACACACACACACGGTCGTTTTGTTCACACACACACGGTCGTTTTGTTCACACACACACACACACACACACACGGTCGTTTTGTTCACACACACACACGGTCGTTTTGTTCACACACACACACACGGTCGTTTTGTTCACACACACACACACGGTCGTTTTGTTCACACACACACACGGTCGTTTTGTTCACACACACACACGGTCGTTTTGTTCACACACACACACACGGTCGTTTTGTTCACACACACACACACACACGGTCGTTTTGTTCACAAACACACACGGTCGTTTTGTTCACACACACACACACGGTCGTTTTGTTCACACACACACACACACACACACGGTCGTTTTGTTCACACACACACACACACACACGGTCGTTTTGTTCACACACACACACACGGTCGTTTTGTTCACACACACACACAGGTCGTTTTGTTCACACACACACACACGGTCGTTTTGTTCACACACACACACACGGTCGTTTTGTTCACACACACACACACACGGTCGTTTTGTTCACACACACACACACAGGTCGTTTTGTTCACACACACACACGGTCGTTTTGTTCACACACACACACACACACACGGTCGTTTTGTTCACACACACACACGGTCGTTTTGTTCACACACACACACACACGGTCGTTTTGTTCACACACACACACGGTCGTTTTGTTCACACACACACACGGTCGTTTTGTTCACACACACACACGGTCGTTTTGTTCACACACACACACGGTCGTTTTGTTACACACACACACGGTCGTTTTGTTCACACACACACACACACACACGGTCGTTTTGTTCACACACACACACAGGTCGTTTTGTTCACACACACACACACGGTCGTTTTGTTCACACACACACACGGTCGTTTTGTTCACACACACACACACGGTCGTTTTGTTCACACACACACGGTCGTTTTGTTCACACACACACACACACACGGTCGTTTTGTTCACACACACACACGGTCGTTTTGTTCACACACACACACACGGTCGTTTTGTTCACACACACACACGGTCGTTTTGTTCACACACACACACACACACACACGGTCGTTTTGTTCACACACACACACGGTCGTTTTGTTCACACACACACACACGGTCGTTTTGTTCACACACACACACGGTCGTTTTGTTCACACACACACACACACGGTCGTTTTGTTCACACACACACACACACACGGTCGTTTTGTTCACACACACACACACGGTCGTTTTGTTCACACACACACACACGGTCGTTTTGTTCACACACACACACACACACACACGGTCGTTTTGTTCACACACACACACACGGTCGTTTTGTTCACACACACACACACGGTCGTTTTGTTCACACACACACACACGGTCGTTTTGTTCACACACACACACACACGGTCGTTTTGTTCACACACACACACACACGGTCGTTTTGTTCACACACACACACACACACGGTCGTTTTGTTCACACACACACACACGGTCGTTTTGTTCACACACACACACACACACGGTCGTTTTGTTCACACACACACACACACACACACACACACACACACACACGGTCGTTTTGTTCACACACACACACACACACACGGTCGTTTTGTTCACACACACACACGGTCGTTTTGTTCACACACACACACACACACGGTCGTTTTGTTCACACACACACACACGGTCGTTTTGTTCACACACACACACGGTCGTTTTGTTCACACACACACACCACACACACACACACGGTCGTTTTGTTCACACACACACACGGTCGTTTTGTTCCACACACACACACACGGTCGTTTTGTTCACACACACACACGGTCGTTTTGTTCACACACACACACGGTCGTTTTGTTCACACACACACACGGTCGTTTTGTTCACACACACACACGGTCGTTTTGTTCACACACACACACACGGTCGTTTTGTTCACACACACACACGGTCGTTTTGTTCACACACACACACACGGTCGTTTTGTTCACACACACACACACACACGGTCGTTTTGTTCACACACACACACGGTCGTTTTGTTCACACACACACACACACACACGGTCGTTTTGTTCACACACACACACACACGGTCGTTTTGTTCACACACACACACACACACACGGTCGTTTTGTTCACACACACACACACACGGTCGTTTTGTTCACACACACACACACGGTCGTTTTGTTCACACACACACACGGTCGTTTTGTTCACACACACACACACGGTCGTTTTGTTCACACACACACACACACACGGTCGTTTTGTTCACACACACACACACACACGGTCGTTTTGTTCACACACACACACACGGTCGTTTTGTTCACACACACACACGGTCGTTTTGTTCACACACACACACACACGGTCGTTTTGTTCACACACACACACACGGTCGTTTTGTTCACACACACACACGGTCGTTTTGTTCACACACACACACGGTCGTTTTGTTCACACACACACACACGGTCGTTTTGTTCACACACACACACACGGTCGTTTTGTTCACACACACACGGTCGTTTTGTTCACACACACACACACACGGTCGTTTTGTTCACACACACACACACGGTCGTTTTGTTCACACACACACACACACACACACACGGTCGTTTTGTTCACACACACACACGGTCGTTTTGTTCACACACACACACACGGTCGTTTTGTTCACACACACACACGGTCGTTTTGTTCACACACACACACACGGTCGTTTTGTTCACACACACACACGGTCGTTTTGTTCACACACACACACACACACACGGTCGTTTTGTTCCACACACACACACACGGTCGTTTTGTTCACACACACACACACACGGTCGTTTTGTTCACACACACACACGGTCGTTTTGTTCACACACACACACACACACGGTCGTTTTGTTCACACACACACACACACACGGTCGTTTTGTTCACACACACACACACGGTCGTTTTGTTCACACACACACACACGGTCGTTTTGTTCACACACACACACACACACGGTCGTTTTGTTCACACACACACACAGGTCGTTTTGTTCACACACACACACACGGTCGTTTTGTTCACACACACACACACGGTCGTTTTGTTCACACACACACACACGGTCGTTTTGTTCACACACACACACACACGGTCGTTTTGTTCACACACACACACACACACACGGTCGTTTTGTTCACACACACACACACGGTCGTTTTGTTCACACACACACACACACACGGTCGTTTTGTTCACACACACACACGGTCGTTTTGTTCACACACACACACACGGTCGTTTTGTTCACACACACACACGGTCGTTTTGTTCACACACACACACGGTCGTTTTGTTCACACACACACACGGTCGTTTTGTTCACACACACACACACACGGTCGTTTTGTTCACACACACACACGGTCGTTTTGTTCACACACACACACACACACGGTCGTTTTGTTCACACACACACACGGTCGTTTTGTTCACACACACACACACGGTCGTTTTGTTCACACACACACACGGTCGTTTTGTTCACACACACACACACACGGTCGTTTTGTTCACACACACACACGGTCGTTTTGTTCACACACACACACACGGTCGTTTTGTTCCACACACACACACGGTCGTTTTGTTCACACACACACACGGTCGTTTTGTTCACACACACACACACGGTCGTTTTGTTCACACACACACACACGGTCGTTTTGTTCCACACACACACACACGGTCGTTTTGTTCACACACACACACGGTCGTTTTGTTCACACACACACACACGGTCGTTTTGTTCACACACACACACACACGGTCGTTTTGTTCACACACACACACACACACGGTCGTTTTGTTCACACACACACACACACACACGGTCGTTTTGTTCACACACACACACACACACGGTCGTTTTGTTCACACACACACACGGTCGTTTTGTTCACACACACACACACGGTCGTTTTGTTCACACACACACACACACACGGTCGTTTTGTTCACACACACACACACGGTCGTTTTGTTCACACACACACACACGGTCGTTTTGTTCACACACACACACACGGTCGTTTTGTTCACACACACACACACGGTCGTTTTGTTCACACACACACACACACGGTCGTTTTGTTCACACACACACACACGGTCGTTTTGTTCACACACACACACACACGGTCGTTTTGTTCACACACACACACACACACGGTCGTTTTGTTCACACACACACACACACACACACACGGTCGTTTTGTTCCACACACACACGGTCGTTTTGTTCACACACACACACACACACGGTCGTTTTGTTCACACACACACACGGTCGTTTTGTTCACACACACACACACGGTCGTTTTGTTCACACACACACACGGTCGTTTTGTTCACACACACACACACACACACGGTCGTTTTGTTCACACACACACACGGTCGTTTTGTTCACACACACACACACAGGTCGTTTTGTTCACACACACACACGGTCGTTTTGTTCACACACACACACGGTCGTTTTGTTCACACACACACACACGGTCGTTTTGTTCACACACACACACACACACGGTCGTTTTGTTCACACACACACACGGTCGTTTTGTTCACACACACACACGGTCGTTTTGTTCACACACACACACGGTCGTTTTGTTCACACACACACACACGGTCGTTTTGTTCACACACACACACACGGTCGTTTTGTTCACACACACACACACGGTCGTTTTGTTCACACACACACACACGGTCGTTTTGTTCACACACACACACACACACACACACGGTCGTTTTGTTCACACACACACACACAGGTCGTTTTGTTCACACACACACACACACACGGTCGTTTTGTTCACACACACACACGGTCGTTTTGTTCACACACACACACACGGTCGTTTTGTTCACACACACACACGGTCGTTTTGTTCACACACACACGGTCGTTTTGTTCACACACACACACACACACGGTCGTTTTGTTCACACACACACACACGGTCGTTTTGTTCACACACACACACACACGGTCGTTTTGTTCACACACACACACGGTCGTTTTGTTCACACACACACACACGGTCGTTTTGTTCACACACACACACGGTCGTTTTGTTCACACACACACACACGGTCGTTTTGTTCACACACACACACACGGTCGTTTTGTTCACACACACACACACACACGGTCGTTTTGTTCACACACACACACGGTCGTTTTGTTCACACACACACACACGGTCGTTTTGTTCACACACACACACACACGGTCGTTTTGTTCACACACACACACACGGTCGTTTTGTTCACACACACACACACACACACGGTCGTTTTGTTCACACACACACACACACACGGTCGTTTTGTTCACACACACACACACGGTCGTTTTGTTCACACACACACACACGGTCGTTTTGTTCACACACACACACGGTCGTTTTGTTCACACACACACACACACGGTCGTTTTGTTCACACACACACACACACGGTCGTTTTGTTCACACACACACACACACGGTCGTTTTGTTCCACACACACACACGGTCGTTTTGTTCACACACACACACACACACGGTCGTTTTGTTCACACACACACACACACACACACGGTCGTTTTGTTCACACACACACACGGTCGTTTTGTTCACACACACACACACACACGGTCGTTTTGTTCACACACACACACGGTCGTTTTGTTCACACACACACACGGTCGTTTTGTTCCACACACACACACACGGTCGTTTTGTTCACACACACACACGGTCGTTTTGTTCACACACACACGGTCGTTTTGTTCACACACACACGGTCGTTTTGTTCACACACACACACACACACACGGTCGTTTTGTTCACACACACACACACACACACACGGTCGTTTTGTTCACACACACACACGGTCGTTTTGTTCACACACACACACACACACGGTCGTTTTGTTCACACACACACACGGTCGTTTTGTTCACACACACACACACGGTCGTTTTGTTCACACACACACACGGTCGTTTTGTTCACACACACACACACACACGGTCGTTTTGTTCACACACACACACACACACGGTCGTTTTGTTCACACACACACACACACACGGTCGTTTTGTTCACACACACACACACGGTCGTTTTGTTCACACACACACACACACACGGTCGTTTTGTTCACACACACACACACGGTCGTTTTGTTCACACACACACACACGGTCGTTTTGTTCACACACACACACACGGTCGTTTTGTTCACACACACACACACACGGTCGTTTTGTTCACACACACACACACGGTCGTTTTGTTCACACACACACACACACACGGTCGTTTTGTTCACACACACACACACAGGTCGTTTTGTTCACACACACACACACACACGGTCGTTTTGTTCACACACACACACACCCACACACACACACACGGTCGTTTTGTTCACACACACACACACACACACACACACGGTCGTTTTGTTCACACACACACACGGTCGTTTTGTTCACACACACACACACACGGTCGTTTTGTTCCACACACACACACGGTCGTTTTGTTCACACACACACACGGTCGTTTTGTTCACACACACACACGGTCGTTTTGTTCACACACACACACGGTCGTTTTGTTCACACACACACACGGTCGTTTTGTTCACACACACACACGGTCGTTTTGTTCACACACACACACACACGGTCGTTTTGTTCACACACACACACACACACACGGTCGTTTTGTTCACACACACACACGGTCGTTTTTTCACACACACACACACACACACACACGGTCGTTTTGTTCTCTCACACACACACGGTCGTTTTGTTCACACACACACACACACACACGGTCGTTTTGTTCACACACACACGGTCGTTTTGTTCACACACACACACACACACACGGTCGTTTTGTTCACACACACACACACACGGTCGCTTTGTTCACACACACACACACACACACACGGTCGTTTTGTTCACACACACACACACACACGGTCGTTTTGTTCACACACACACACACACACGGTCGTTTTGTTCACAACACACACACGGTCGTTTTGTTCACACACACACACACGGTCGTTTTGTTCACACACACACACACACACACGGTCGTTTTGTTCACACACACACACACACACACACGGTCGTTTTGTTCACACACACACACACACACACACGGTCGTTTTGTTCCACACACACACACACGGTCGTTTTGTTCACACACACACACATGGTCGTTTTGTTCACACACACACACACGGTCGTTTTGTTCACACACACACACACGGTCGTTTTGTTCACACACACACACACGGTCGTTTTGTTCACACACACACACACACAGTCGTTTTGTTCACACACACGCACACACACACACGGTCGTTTTGTTCACACACACACACACACGGTCGTTTTATTCACACACACACACACACACGGTCGTTTTGTTCACACACATACACACACACACACACACACAGGTCGTTTTGTTACACACACACACACACACACACACACACACACACACACACGGTCGTTTTGTTCACACACACACGGTCGTTTTGTTCACACACACACACACACACGGTCGTTTTGTTCACACACACACACACACACGGTCGTTTTGTTCACACACACACACGGTCGTTTTGTTCACACACACACACGGTCGTTTTGTTCACACACACACACGGTCGTTTTGTTCACACACACACACGGTCGTTTTGTTCACACACACACACGGTCGTTTTGTTCACACACACACACGGTCGTTTTGGTCACACACACACACGGTCGTTTTGTTCACACACACACGGTCGTTTTGTTCACAAACACACACACACACACGGTCGTTTTGTTCACACACACACACGGTCGTTTTTTTCACACACACACACACACACACACACACACACGGTCGTTTTGTTCTCTCACACACACACGGTCGTTTTGTTCACACACACACACACACACGGTCGTTTTGTTCACACACACACGGTCGTTTTGTTCACACACACACACACACACACACACGGTCGTTTTGTTCACACACACACACACACACACGGTCGCTTTGTTCACACACACACACACACACACGGTCGTTTTGTTCACACACACACACACACGGTCGTTTTGTTCACACACACACACACACACGGTCGTTTTGTTCACAAACACACACGGTCGTTTTGTTCACACACACACACACGGTCGTTTTGTTCACACACACACACACACACACACGGTCGTTTTGTTCCACACACACACACACACACACGGTCGTTTTGTTCACACACACACACACGGTCGTTTTGTTCACACACACACACACGGTCGTTTTGTTCACACACACACACACCGGTCGTTTTGTTCACACACACACACACGGTCGTTTTGTTCACACACACACACACGGTCGTTTTGTTCACACACACACACACACGGTCGTTTTGTTCACACACACCACACACACACACGGTCGTTTTGTTCACACACACACACACACACACGGTCGTTTTGTTCACACACACACACAGGTCGTTTTGTTCACACACACACACACACACGGTCGTTTTGTTCACACACACACACGGTCGTTTTGTTCACACACACACACGGTCGTTTTGTTCACACACACACACACACGGTCGTTTTGTTCACACACACACACGGTCGTTTTGTTCCACACACACACACGGTCGTTTTGTTCACACACACACACGGTCGTTTTGTTCACACACACACACCACACACACACGGTCGTTTTGTTCCCACACACACACGGTCGTTTTGTTCACACACACACACACACACACGGTCGTTTTGTTCCACACACACACGGTCGTTTTGTTCACACACACACACACACACACGGTCGTTTTGTTCACACACACACACACACGGTCGTTTTGTTCACACACACACACACACACACGGTCGTTTTGTTCACACACACACACACGGTCGTTTTGTTCACACACACACACACGGTCGTTTTGTTCACACACACACACGGTCGTTTTGTTCACACACACACACACGGTCGTTTTGTTCACACACACACACACGGTCGTTTTGTTCACACACACACACACACACACGGTCGTTTTGTTCACACACACACACACACACGGTCGTTTTGTTCACACACACACACACGGTCGTTTTGTTCACACACACACACACGGTCGTTTTGTTCACACACACACACACGGTCGTTTTGTTCACACACACACACACACACGGTCGTTTTGTTCACACACACACACACACGGTCGTTTTGTTCACACACACACACACACACGGTCGTTTTGTTCACACACACCACACACACACACGGTCGTTTTGTTCACACACACACACACACACGGTCGTTTTGTTCACACACACACACACACGGTCGTTTTGTTCACACACACACACGGTCGTTTTGTTCACACACACAACACACACGGTCGTTTTGTTCACACACACACACACGGTCGTTTTGTTCACACACACACACACGGTCGTTTTGTTCACACACACACACACACACGGTCGTTTTGTTCACACACACACACGGTCGTTTTGTTCACACACACACACACGGTCGTTTTGTTCACACACACACACACACACGGTCGTTTTGTTCACACACACACACGGTCGTTTTGTTCACACACCACACACACACGGTCGTTTTGTTCACACACACACACGGTCGTTTTGTTCACACACACACACACACGGTCGTTTTGTTCACACACACACACACGGTCGTTTTGTTCCCACACACACACACACGGTCGTTTTGTTCCACACACACACACACGGTCGTTTTGTTCACACACACACACACACACGGTCGTTTTGTTCACACACACACACACACACACGGTCGTTTTGTTCACACACACACACACACGGTCGTTTTGTTCACACACACACACACACACGGTCGTTTTGTTCACACACACACACACGGTCGTTTTGTTCACACACACACACACGGTCGTTTTGTTCACACACACACACACACACGGTCGTTTTGTTCACACACACACACACGGTCGTTTTGTTCCACACACACACACACGGTCGTTTTGTTCACACACACACACACGGTCGTTTTGTTCACACACACACACACGGTCGTTTTGTTCACACACACACACGGTCGTTTTGTTCACACACACACACGGTCGTTTTGTTCACACACACACACGGTCGTTTTGTTCACACACACACACGGTCGTTTTGTTCACACACACACACGGTCGTTTTGTTCACACACACACACGGTCGTTTTGTTCACACACACACGGTCGTTTTGTTCACAAACACACACACACACACGGTCGTTTTGTTCACACACACACACGGTCGTTTTTTTCACACACACACACACTCGTACACACACACACACACACACGGTCGTTTTGTTCTCACACACACACACGGTCGTTTTGTTCACACACACACACACGGTCGTTTTGTTCACACACACACGGTCGTTTTGTTCACACACACACACACACACACGGTCGTTTTGTTCCACACACACACACACACACGGTCGTTTTGTTCACACACACACACACACACACGGTCGTTTTGTTCACACACACACACACGGTCGTTTTGTTCACACACACACACACACGGTCGTTTTGTTCACACACACACACGGTCGTTTTGTTCACACACACACACACGGTCGTTTTGTTCACACACACACACACACACACACGGTCGTTTTGTTCACACACACACACACACACACACGGTCGTTTTGTTCACACACACACACACGGTCGTTTTGTTCACACACACACACACGGTCGTTTTGTTCACACACACACACACGGTCGTTTTGTTCACACACACACACACGGTCGTTTTGTTCACACACACACACACGGTCGTTTTGTTCACACACACACACACACACGGTCGTTTTGTTCACACACACCACACACACACACGGTCGTTTTGTTCACACACACACACACGGTCGTTTTGTTCACACACACACACGGTCGTTTTGTTCACACACACAACACACACGGTCGTTTTGTTCACACACACACGGTCGTTTTGTTCACACACACACACGGTCGTTTTGTTCACACACACACACGGTCGTTTTGTTCACACACACACACGGTCGTTTTGTTCACACACACACACACACACACACGGTCGTTTTGTTCACACACACACACGGTCGTTTTGTTACACACACACACACACACGGTCGTTTTGTTCACACACACACACGGTCGTTTTGTTCACACACACACACACGGTCGTTTTGTTCACACACACACACGGTCGTTTTGTTCACACACACACGGTCGTTTTGTTCACACACACACACGGTCGTTTTGTTCACACACACACACGGTCGTTTTGTTCACACACACACACACGGTCGTTTTGTTCACACACACACACGGTCGTTTTGTTCACACACACACAGGTCGTTTTGTTACACACACACACGGTCGTTTTGTTCCACACACACACGGTCGTTTTGTTCACACACACACACACACACGGTCGTTTTGTTCACACACACACACACGGTCGTTTTGTTCACACACACACCACCACACACACACACGGTCGTTTTGTTCACACACACACACACGGTCGTTTTGTTCACACACACACACACGGTCGTTTTGTTCACACACACACACACACGGTCGTTTTGTTCACACACACACACACACACGGTCGTTTTGTTCACACACACACACACGGTCGTTTTGTTCACACACACACACACGGTCGTTTTGTTCACACACACACACACGGTCGTTTTGTTCACACACACACACACACACGGTCGTTTTGTTCACACACACACACACGGTCGTTTTGTTCACACACACACACACACGGTCGTTTTGTTCCACACACACACACACGGTCGTTTTGTTCACACACACACACACACGGTCGTTTTGTTCACACACACACACACACACGGTCGTTTTGTTCACACACACACACACACACGGTCGTTTTGTTCACACACACACACACACACACACACACGGTCGTTTTGTTCACACACACACACACGGTCGTTTTGTTCACACACACACACACGGTCGTTTTGTTCACACACACACACACACGGTCGTTTTGTTCACACACACACACACACGGTCGTTTTGTTCACACACACACACGGTCGTTTTGTTCACACACACACACGGTCGTTTTGTTCACACACACACACACGGTCGTTTTGTTCACACACACACACGGTCGTTTTGTTCACACACACACACGGTCGTTTTGTTCACACACACACACGGTCGTTTTGTTCACACACACACACACACGGTCGTTTTGTTCACACACACACACGGTCGTTTTGTTCCACACACACACACACGGTCGTTTTGTTCCACACACACACACGGTCGTTTTGTTCACACACACACACACACACACACGGTCGTTTTGTTACACACACACACACGGTCGTTTTGTTCACACACACACACACGGTCGTTTTGTTCACACACACACACACGGTCGTTTTGTTCACACACACACACACGGTCGTTTTGTTCACACACACACACACACGGTCGTTTTGTTCACACACACACACACACACACGGTCGTTTTGTTCACACACACACACACGGTCGTTTTGTTCACACACACACACACGGTCGTTTTGTTCCACACACACACACACGGTCGTTTTGTTCACACACACACACACACGGTCGTTTTGTTCACACACACACACACGGTCGTTTTGTTCACACACACACACACACGGTCGTTTTGTTCACACACACACACACACACACGGTCGTTTTGTTCACACACACACACACGGTCGTTTTGTTCACACACACACACACACGGTCGTTTTGTTCACACACACACACACACGGTCGTTTTGTTCACACACACACACACACGGTCGTTTTGTTCACACACACACACACACGGTCGTTTTGTTCACACACACACACGGTCGTTTTGTTCACACACACACACACACACGGTCGTTTTGTTCACACACACACACACACACGGTCGTTTTGTTCACACACACACACACACGGTCGTTTTGTTCACACACACACACACGGTCGTTTTGTTCACACACACACACACGGTCGTTTTGTTCACACACACACACGGTCGTTTTGTTCACACACACACACGGTCGTTTTGTTCACACACACACACACGGTCGTTTTGTTCCACACACACACACACGGTCGTTTTGTTCACACACACACACACACGGTCGTTTTGTTCACACACACACACACACGGTCGTTTTGTTCACACACACACACACGGTCGTTTTGTTCACACACACACACACACACACGGTCGTTTTGTTCCACACACACACACGGTCGTTTTGTTCCACACACACACACACGGTCGTTTTGTTCACACACACACACACGGTCGTTTTGTTCACACACACACACACGGTCGTTTTGTTCCACACACACACACACGGTCGTTTTGTTCCACACACACACACACACGGTCGTTTTGTTCACACACACACACACACACGGTCGTTTTGTTCACACACACACACACGGTCGTTTTGTTCACACACACACACACACGGTCGTTTTGTTCACACACACACACACGGTCGTTTTGTTCACACACACACACACACGGTCGTTTTGTTCACACACACACACACGGTCGTTTTGTTCACACACACACACACGGTCGTTTTGTTCACACACACACACACGGTCGTTTTGTTCACACACACACACGGTCGTTTTGTTCACACACACACACGGTCGTTTTGTTCACACACACACACGGTCGTTTTGTTCACACACACACACACACGGTCGTTTTGTTCACACACACACACACGGTCGTTTTGTTCACACACACACACACACACGGTCGTTTTGTTCACACACACACACACACAGGTCGTTTTGTTCACACACACACACACGGTCGTTTTGTTCACACACACACACACGGTCGTTTTGTTCACACACACACACGGTCGTTTTGTTCACACACACACACACACACGGTCGTTTTGTTCACACACACACACACACACGGTCGTTTTGTTCACACACACACACACACACAGGTCGTTTTGTTCACACACACACACACACGGTCGTTTTGTTCACACACACACACACACGGTCGTTTTGTTCACACACACACACACGGTCGTTTTGTTCACACACACACACACGGTCGTTTTGTTCACACACACACACACACGGTCGTTTTGTTCACACACACACACACACGGTCGTTTTGTTCCACACACACACACACGGTCGTTTTGTTCACACACACACACACGGTCGTTTTGTTCCACACACACACACACGGTCGTTTTGTTCACACACACACACACGGTCGTTTTGTTCACACACACACACACACACGGTCGTTTTGTTCTCACACACACACACACGGTCGTTTTGTTCACACACACACACACACGGTCGTTTTGTTCTCACACACACACACACGGTCGTTTTGTTCACACACACACACACACGGTCGTTTTGTTCCACACACACACACGGTCGTTTTGTTCCACACACACACACACGGTCGTTTTGTTCCACACACACACACACGGTCGTTTTGTTCCACACACACACACACGGTCGTTTTGTTCACACACACACACACGGTCGTTTTGTTCACACACACACACACGGTCGTTTTGTTCACACACACACACACACACGGTCGTTTTGTTCACACACACACACACACGGTCGTTTTGTTCACACACACACACACGGTCGTTTTGTTCACACACACACACACGGTCGTTTTGTTCACACACACACACGGTCGTTTTGTTCACACACACACACGGTCGTTTTGTTCACACACACACACACGGTCGTTTTGTTCACACACACACACACACGGTCGTTTTGTTCACACACACACACACACACACGGTCGTTTTGTTCACACACACACACACAGGTCGTTTTGTTCACACACACACACACACGGTCGTTTTGTTCACACACACACACGGTCGTTTTGTTCACACACACACACACGGTCGTTTTGTTCACACACACACACACGGTCGTTTTGTTCACACACACACACACACACAGTCGTTTTGTTCACACACACACACACACACACACGGTCGTTTTGTTCACACACACACACACGTCGTTTTGTTCACACACACACACACACACGGTCGTTTTGTTCTCACACACACACACACGGTCCTTTTGTTCTCACACACACACACACAGGTCCTTTTGTTCTCACACACACACACACACGGTCCTTTTGTTCTCACACACACACACACACGGTCCTTTTGTTCTCACACACACACACACGGTCCTTTTGTTCTCACACACACACACGGTCGTTTTGTTCTCACACACACACACACGGTCGTTTTGTTCTCACACACACACACACGGTCGTTTTGTTCTCACACACACACACACGGTCGTTTTGTTCTCACACACACACACACGGTCGTTTTGTTCTCACACACACACACACGGTCGTTTTGTTCTCACACACACACACACGGTCGTTTTGTTCTCACACACACACACACGGTCGTTTTGTTCTCACACACACACACACGGTCGTTTTGTTCTCACACACACACACACGGTCGTTTTGTTCACACACACACACACGGTCGTTTTGTTCTCACACACACACACACGGTCGTTTTGTTCTCACACACACACACACGGTCGTTTTGTTCTCACACACACACACACGGTCGTTTTGTTCTCACACACACACACACGGTCGTTTTGTTCTCACACACACACACACGGTCGTTTTGTTCTCACACACACACACGGTCGTTTTGTTCTCACACACACACACACGGTCGTTTTGTTCCACACACACACACGGTCGTTTTGTTCACACACACACACACACGGTCGTTTTGTTCTCACACACACACACGGTCGTTTTGTTCACACACACACACACGGTCGTTTTGTTCACACACACACACGGTCGTTTTGTTCACACACACACACACGGTCGTTTTGTTCACACACACACACACACGGTCGTTTTGTTCACACACACACACACACGGTCGTTTTGTTCACACACACACACACGGTCGTTTTGTTCACACACACACACGGTCGTTTTGTTCCACACACACACACGGTCGTTTTGTTCACACACACACACACAGGTCGTTTTGTTCACACACACACACACACGGTCGTTCTGTTCACACACACACACACGGTCGTTTTGTTCACACACACACGGTCGTTTTGTTCACACACACACACACACACAGTCGTTTTGTTCTCACACACACACACACACACACACACGGTCGTTTTGTTCTCACACACACACACGGTCCTTTTGTTCTCACACACACACACGGTCCTTTTGTTCTCACACACACACACGGTCCTTTTGTTCTCACACACACACACACGGTCCTTTTGTTCTCACACACACACACACACACGGTCCTTTTGTTCTCACACACACACACACACACGGTCGTTTTGTTCTCACACACACACACACGGTCCTTTTGTTCTCACACACACACACGGTCGTTTTGTTCTCACACACACACACACGGTCGTTTTGTTCTCACACACACACACGGTCGTTTTGTTCTCACACACACACACGGTCGTTTTGTTCTCACACACACACACACGGTCGTTTTGTTCTCACACACACACACACGGTCGTTTTGTTCTCACACACACACACACACACACACGGTCGTTTTGTTCTCACACACACACGGTCGTTTTGTTCACACACACACACACACGGTCGTTTTGTTCACACACACACACACGGTCGTTTTGTTCACACACACACACGGTCGTTTTGTTCACACACACACACGGTCGTTTTGTTCACACACACACACACACGGTCGTTTTGTTCACACACACACACACACACGGTCGTTTTGTTCTCACACACACACACACGGTCGTTTTGTTCACACACACACACGGTCGTTTTGTTCTCACACACACACACACGGTCGTTTTGTTCACACACACACACACGGTCGTTTTGTTCCACACACACACACACGGTCGTTTTGTTCACACACACACACGGTCGTTTTGTTCACACACACACACGGTCGTTTTGTTCACACACACACACACACGGTCGTTTTGTTCACACACACACACACACACACGGTCGTTTTGTTCACACACACACACACGGTCGTTTTGTTCACACACACACACACACACACGGTCGTTTTGTTCACACACACACACACACGGTCGTTTTGTTCACACACACACACACACGGTCGTTTTGTTCACACACACACACACGGTCGTTTTGTTCACACACACACACACACGGTCGTTTTGTTCACACACACACACACACGGTCGTTTTGTTCCACACACACACACACACGGTCGTTTTGTTCACACACACACACACACGGTCGTTTTGTTCACACACACACACACACGGTCGTTTTGTTCTACACACACACACACACGGTCGTTTTGTTCTCACACACACACACACACGGTCCTTTTGTTCTCACACACACACACACGGTCCTTTTGTTCTCACACACACACACACGGTCGTTTTGTTCTCACACACACACACACGGTCGTTTTGTTCTCACACACACACACACGGTCGTTTTGTTCTCACACACACACACACGGTCGTTTTGTTCTCACACACACACACACGGTCGTTTTGTTCTCACACACACACACACGGTCGTTTTGTTCTCACACACACACACACGGTCGTTTTGTTCTCACACACACACACACGGTCGTTTTGTTCTCACACACACACACACGGTCGTTTTGTTCACACACACACACGGTCGTTTTGTTCACACACACACACGGTCGTTTTGTTCACACACACACACGGTCGTTTTGTTCCACACACACACACACGGTCGTTTTGTTCCACACACACACACACGGTCGTTTTGTTCCCACACACACACACACGGTCGTTTTGTTACACACACACACACACACGGTCGTTTTGTTCACACACACACACACACACGGTCGTTTTGTTCACACACACACACACACACGGTCGTTTTGTTCACACACACACACACACACGGTCGTTTTGTTCACACACACACACACACGGTCGTTTTGTTCACACACACACACACACACGGTCGTTTTGTTCACACACACACACACACACGGTCGTTTTGTTCACACACACACACACACACGGTCGTTTTGTTCTCACACACACACACACGGTCGTTTTGTTCTCACACACACACACACGGTCCTTTTGTTCTCACACACACACACACGGTCCTTTTGTTCTCACACACACACACACGGTCCTTTTGTTCTCACACACACACACACGGTCCTTTTGTTCTCACACACACACACACGGTCCTTTTGTTCTCACACACACACACACGGTCGTTTTGTTCTCACACACACACACACGGTCGTTTTGTTCTCACACACACACACACGGTCGTTTTGTTCTCACACACACACACACGGTCGTTTTGTTCTCACACACACACACACGGTCGTTTTGTTCTCACACACACACACACGGTCGTTTTGTTCTCACACACACACACACGGTCGTTTTGTTCTCACACACACACACACGGTCGTTTTGTTCTCACACACACACACACGGTCGTTTTGTTCTCACACACACACACACGGTCGTTTTGTTCTCACACACACACACACGGTCGTTTTGTTCTCACACACACACACACGGTCGTTTTGTTCTCACACACACACACGGTCGTTTTGTTCTCACACACACACACACGGTCGTTTTGTTCTCACACACACACACACGGTCGTTTTGTTCTCACACACACACACACGGTCGTTTTGTTCACACACACACACGGTCGTTTTGTTCACACACACACACGGTCGTTTTGTTCACACACACACACGGTCGTTTTGTTCACACACACACACGGTCGTTTTGTTCACACACACACACGGTCGTTTTGTTCACACACACACACGGTCGTTTTGTTCACACACACACACGGTCGTTTTGTTCACACACACACACGGTCGTTTTGTTCACACACACACACACGGTCGTTTTGTTCCACACACACACACACGGTCGTTCTGTTCACACACACAGACACGGTCGTTCTGTTCACACACACAGTCGTTTTGTTCCACACACACACACACAGTCGTTTTGTTCTCACACACACACACACACACACACACGGTCGTTTTGTTCTCACACACACACACGTTCCTTTTGTTCTCACACACACAGACGGTCCTTTTGTTCTCACACACACACACGGTCCTTTTGTTCTCACACACACACACACGGTCCTTTTGTTCTCACACACACACACACACACGGTCCTTTTGTTCTCACACACACACACACACACGGTCCTTTTGTTCTCACACACACACACACGGTCCTTTTGTTCTCACACACACACACGGTCGTTTTGTTCTCACACACACACACACGGTCGTTTTGTTCTCACACACACACACGGTCGTTTTGTTCTCACACACACACACGGTCGTTTTGTTCTCACACACACACACACGGTCGTTTTGTTCTCACACACACACACACGGTCGTTTTGTTCTCACACACACACACACGGTCGTTTTGTTCTCACACACACACACACGGTCGTTTTGTTCTCACACACACACACACGGTCGTTTTGTTCTCACACACACACACACGGTCGTTTTGTTCTCACACACACACACACGGTCGTTTTGTTCTCACACACACACACGGTCGTTTTGTTCTCAACACACACACACGGTCGTTTTGTTCTCACACACACACACGGTCGTTTTGTTCACACACACACACGGTCGTTTTGTTCTCACACACACACACACGGTCGTTTTGTTCTCACACACACACACGGTCGTTTTGTTCTCACACACACACACACGGTCGTTTTGTTCTCACACACACACACACACGGTCGTTTTGTTCACACACACACACGGTCGTTTTGTTCACACACACACACACGGTCGTTTTGTTCACACACACACACGGTCGTTTTGTTCACACACACACACGGTCGTTTTGTTCACACACACACACGGTCGTTTTGTTCACACACACACACGGTCGTTTTGTTCACACACACACACGGTCGTTTTGTTCACACACACACACGGTCGTTTTGTTCACACACACACACGGTCGTTTTGTTCACACACACACACGGTCGTTTTGTTCACACACACACACACACGGTCGTTTTGTTCACACACACACACACGGTCGTTTTGTTCACACACACACACACGGTCGTTTTGTTCACACACACACACACGGTCGTTTTGTTCACACACACACACACACGGTCGTTTTGTTCACACACACACACACGGTCGTTTTGTTCTCACACACACACACGGTCGTTTTGTTCACACACACACACACGGTCGTTTTGTTCACACACACACACACGGTCGTTTTGTTCTCACACACACACACACGGTCGTTTTGTTCACACACACACACACGGTCGTTTTGTTCACACACACACACACACGGTCGTTTTGTTCACACACACACACACGGTCGTTTTGTTCACACACACACACACGGTCGTTTTGTTCTCACACACACACACACGGTCGTTTTGTTCCACACACACACACGGTCGTTTTGTTCACACACACACACACGGTCGTTTTGTTCTCACACACACACACACGGTCGTTTTGTTCACACACACACACACGGTCGTTTTGTTCACACACACACACACACGGTCGTTTTGTTCACACACACACACGGTCGTTTTGTTCCACACACACACACACACACGGTCGTTTTGTTCACACACACACACGGTCGTTTTGTTCACACACACACACACACGGTCGTTTTGTTCACACACACACACGGTCGTTTTGTTCACACACACACACGGTCGTTTTGTTCACACACACACACGGTCGTTTTGTTCCACACACACACACGGTCGTTTTGTTCCACACACACACACACACGGTCGTTTTGTTCACACACACACACACGGTCGTTTTGTTCTCACACACACACACACGGTCGTTTTGTTCACACACACACACGGTCGTTTTGTTCTCACACACACACACACGGTCGTTTTGTTACACACACACACGGTCGTTTTGTTCACACACACACACACGGTCGTTTTGTTCACACACACACACACACGGTCGTTTTGTTCACACACACACACGGTCGTTTTGTTCACACACACACACACGGTCGTTTTGTTCACACACACACACGGTCGTTTTGTTCCCACACACACACACGGTCGTTTTGTTCACACACACACACGGTCGTTTTGTTCACACACACACACACGGTCGTTTTGTTCACACACACACACACGGTCGTTTTGTTCACACACACACACACACACACGGTCGTTTTGTTCACACACACACACACGGTCGTTTTGTTCACACACACACACACGGTCGTTTTGTTCACACACACACACACGGTCGTTTTGTTCACACACACACACACACGGTCGTTTTGTTCACACACACACACACGGTCGTTTTGTTCACACACACACACACGGTCGTTTTGTTCACACACACACACACACACGGTCGTTTTGTTCACACACACACACGGTCGTTTTGTTCACACACACCACACACACGGTCGTTTTGTTCACACACACACACACGGTCGTTTTGTTCACACACACACACACGGTCGTTTTGTTCACACACACACACGGTCGTTTTGTTCACACACACACACGGTCGTTTTGTTCACACACACACACACGGTCGTTTTGTTCACACACACACACACGGTCGTTTTGTTCCACACACACACACGGTCGTTTTGTTCACACACACACACACGGTCGTTTTGTTCACACACACACACACACGGTCGTTTTGTTCTCACACACACACACACACACGGTCGTTTTGTTCTACACACACACACACACACGGTCCTTTTGTTCTCACACACACACACACGGTCCTTTTGTTCTCACACACACACACGGTCGTTTTGTTCTCACACACACACACACGGTCGTTTTGTTCTCACACACACACACACGGTCCTTTTGTTCTCACACACACACACACGGTCGTTTTGTTCTCACACACACACACACGGTCCTTTTGTTCTCACACACACACACACGGTCGTTTTGTTCTCACACACACACACACGGTCGTTTTGTTCTCACACACACACACACACGGTCGTTTTGTTCTCACACACACACACACGGTCGTTTTGTTCTCACACACACACACACGGTCGTTTTGTTCTCACACACACACACACGGTCGTTTTGTTCTACACACACACACACACGGTCGTTTTGTTCTCACACACACACACGGTCGTTTTGTTCACACACACACACACACACACGGTCGTTTTGTTCCACACACACACACACGGTCGTTTTGTTCACACACACACACACACGGTCGTTTTGTTCACACACACACACGGTCGTTTTGTTCACACACACACACACACGGTCGTTTTGTTCACACACACACACGGTCGTTTTGTTCACACACACACACGGTCGTTTTGTTCACACACACACACGGTCGTTTTGTTCTCACACACACACACACACGGTCGTTTTGTTCACACACACACACGGTCGTTTTGTTCTCACACACACACACATGGTCGTTTTGTTCACACACACACACACACACACACACACACACACACACGGTCGTTTTGTTCACACACACACGGTCGTTTTGTTCACACACACACACACACACACGGTCGTTTTGTTCACACACACGGTCGTTTTGTTCACACACACGGTCGTTTTGTTCACACACACGGTCGTTTTGTTCACACACACACACACGGTCGTTTTGTTCACACACACACACACGGTCGTTTTGTTCACACACACACACGGTCGTTTTGTTCACACACACACACACACACGGTCGTTTTGTTCACACACACACACACGGTCGTTTTGTTCACACACACACACACACGGTCGTTTTGTTCACACACACACACACACACGGTCGTTTTGTTCACACACACACACACGGTCGTTTTGTTCACACACACACACACACGGTCGTTTTGTTCACACACACACACACACACGGTCGTTTTGTTCACACACACACACACACACGGTCGTTTTGTTCACACACACACACACACGGTCGTTTTGTTCACACACACACACACACACACGGTCGTTTTGTTCACACACACACACACACACGGTCGTTTTGTTCACACACACACACACACGGTCGTTTTGTTCACACACACACCACACACGGTCGTTTTGTTCACACACACACACACACACGGTCGTTTTGTTCACACACACACACGGTCGTTTTGTTCACACACACACACACACACGGTCGTTTTGTTCACACACACACACACACACGGTCGTTTTGTTCACACACACACACATACACACGGTCGTTTTGTTCACACACACACACACACACACGGTCGTTTTGTTCACACACACACACACACACGGTCGTTTTGTTCACACACACACACACACACGGTCGTTTTGTTCACACACACACACACACACACGGTCGTTTTGTTCACACACACACACACACACGGTCGTTTTGTTCACACACACACACACACACGGTCGTTTTGTTCACACACACACACACACACGGTCGTTTTGTTCACACACACACACACACACGGTCGTTTTGTTCACACACACACACACACACGGTCGTTTTGTTCACACACACACACACACACGGTCGTTTTGTTCACACACACACACACACACGGTCGTTTTGTTCACACACACACACACACACGGTCGTTTTGTTCACACACACACACACACACACGGTCGTTTTGTTCACACACACACACACACACACGGTCGTTTTGTTCACACACACACACACACACACGGTCGTTTTGTTCACACACACACACACACACACGGTCGTTTTGTTCACACACACACACACACACACGGTCGTTTTGTTCACACACACACACACACACACGGTCGTTTTGTTCACACACACACACACACACACGGTCGTTTTGTTCACACACACACACACACACACACGGTCGTTTTGTTCACACACACACACACACACACGGTCGTTTTGTTCACACACACACACACACACGGTCGTTTTGTTCACACACACACACACACGGTCGTTTTGTTCACACACACACACACACGGTCGTTTTGTTCACACACACACACACACACGGTCGTTTTGTTCACACACACACACACACGGTCGTTTTGTTCACACACACACACACACGGTCGTTTTGTTCACACACACACACACACACGGTCGTTTTGTTCACACACACACACACACACGGTCGTTTTGTTCACACACACACACACACACGGTCGTTTTGTTCACACACACACACACACACGGTCGTTTTGTTCACACACACACACACACACGGTCGTTTTGTTCACACACACACACACACACGGTCGTTTTGTTCACACACACACACACACACGGTCGTTTTGTTCACACACACACACACACACACGGTCGTTTTGTTCACACACACACACACACACGGTCGTTTTGTTCACACACACACACACACGGTCGTTTTGTTCACACACACACACACACACGGTCGTTTTGTTCACACACACACACACACGGTCGTTTTGTTCACACACACACACACACACGGTCGTTTTGTTCACACACACACACACACACACGGTCGTTTTGTTCACACACACACACACACACACACACACACGGTCGTTTTGTTCACACACACACACACACACACGGTCGTTTTGTTCACACACACACACCACACACACACGGTCGTTTTGTTCACACACACACACACACACGGTCGTTTTGTTCACACACACACACACACACGGTCGTTTTGTTCACACACACACACACACGGTCGTTTTGTTCACACACACACACACACACGGTCGTTTTGTTCACACACACACACACACACGGTCGTTTTGTTCACACACACACACACACACGGTCGTTTTGTTCACACACACACACACACGGTCGTTTTGTTCACACACACACACACGGTCGTTTTGTTCACACACACACACGGTCGTTTTGTTCACACACACACACACACGGTCGTTTTGTTCACACACACACACGGTCGTTTTGTTCACACACACACACACGGTCGTTTTGTTCACACACACACACACGGTCGTTTTGTTCACACACACACACACGGTCGTTTTGTTCACACACACACACACACGGTCGTTTTGTTCACACACACACACACGGTCGTTTTGTTCACACACACACACACACGGTCGTTTTGTTCACACACACACACACACGGTCGTTTTGTTCACACACACACACACACACACGGTCGTTTTGTTCACACACACACACACGGTCGTTTTGTTCACACACACACACACACGGTCGTTTTGTTCACACACACACACACGGTCGTTTTGTTCACACACACACACACGGTCGTTTTGTTCACACACACACACACGGTCGTTTTGTTCACACACACACACACGGTCGTTTTGTTCACACACACACACACACACACGGTCGTTTTGTTCACACACACACACACACACGGTCGTTTTGTTCACACACACACACACACACGGTCGTTTTGTTCACACACACACACACACACGGTCGTTTTGTTCACACACACACACACACACGGTCGTTTTGTTCACACACACACACACACACGGTCGTTTTGTTCACACACACACACACACACACGGTCGTTTTGTTCACACACACACACACACACGGTCGTTTTGTTCACACACACACACACACACACGGTCGTTTTGTTCACACACACACACACACACGGTCGTTTTGTTCACACACACACACACACACACGGTCGTTTTGTTCACACACACACACACACACGGTCGTTTTGTTCACACACACACACACACACACGGTCGTTTTGTTCACACACACACCCACACACACACACGGTCGTTTTGTTCACACACACACACACACACACGGTCGTTTTGTTCCACACACACACACACACACACACGGTCGTTTTGTTCACACACACACACACACACGGTCGTTTTGTTCACACACACACACACACACACGGTCGTTTTGTTCACACACACACACACACACGGTCGTTTTGTTCACACACACACACACACACGGTCGTTTTGTTCACACACACACACACACACGGTCGTTTTGTTCACACACACACACACACGGTCGTTTTGTTCACACACACACACACACGGTCGTTTTGTTCACACACACACACGGTCGTTTTGTTCACACACACACACACGGTCGTTTTGTTCACACACACACACACGGTCGTTTTGTTCACACACACACACACACACACGGTCGTTTTGTTCACACACACACACACACACGGTCGTTTTGTTCACACACACACACACGGTCGTTTTGTTCACACACACACACACGGTCGTTTTGTTCACACACACACACACGGTCGTTTTGTTCACACACACACACACACGGTCGTTTTGTTCACACACACACACGGTCGTTTTGTTCACACACACACACACACGGTCGTTTTGTTCACACACACACACACACGGTCGTTTTGTTCACACACACACACACACACACGGTCGTTTTGTTCACTCACACACACACGGTCGTTTTGTTCACACACACACACACGGTCGTTTTGTTCACACACAGACACACGGTCGTTTTGTTCACACACACACACACGGTCGTTTTGTTCACACACACACACACACGGTCGTTTTGTTCACACACACACACACGGTCGTTTTGTTCACACACACACACACGGTTGTTTTGTTCACACACACGGTCGTTTTGTTCACACACACGGTCGTTTTGTTCACACACACGGTCGTTTTGTTCACACACACACGGTCGTTTTGTTCACACACACACGGTCGTTTTGTTCACACACACACGGTCGTTTTGTTCACACACACACGGTCGTTTTGTTCACACACACACACGGTCGTTTTGTTCACACACACACGGTCGTTTTGTTCACACACACACACGGTCGTTTTGTTCACACACACACACGGTCGTTTTGTTCACACACACACGGTCGTTTTGTTCACACACACACGGTCGTTTTGTTCACACACACACGGTCGTTTTGTTCACACACACACACACAGTCGTTTCGTTGACCATTTTGAAGTAAAAATAATATATGCATTACTACAAATATCATACGTGGCGTTGAATATCTATACGTCAACCTAAAACAATATTACGATAAGTAACCGTACTAATTCTCTTCCCCGTCTCACTAACGGGAAGGAGATCTCAGCCACAAACGACAGCTTCTATTATGGGAACAGAGAGACTGTCTCTTATCCAGGGGTCAAGTGAACAAGGCCCAACAGGTCATGAGATGGCTGGCGGTGATGTTTTCATGAGACGAGGATGAGTTAATTAGCGTTTGCTCTTCAAAAGTTCCCACTAAGTCACTCGAGAACCAGACTACAGTCAATATATAAAAACACAGATCAATGCATTAGGATATAATGGAGTAAACGGCTCTGCTCCTCTTTCTCTGAGCTTGTGGTAGTTGTGGACTGGACCCTACTTTATTTTTTATTTTTTTTACAAGGAGCACTGTAGAGATTTACTACTGTGGTGGCGGTGGACTGGCGGCGGCGGTGGACTTGTCTAGTAATCCATCCATGTATGCATTTACTTGACAAAACCAACAATTGAGTCAGGTATGCATGTAGGTGGGTTAGTGGAACAATGGGATACCATCCTCAGGTGAATGACTTAAGCTTTGTTTACACAGGCAGCCCAATGCTGATCTTCTGCCAATAATTGGTATTTTTACCAATCAGATCTTTTGTCAATAACTGGACAAAAGATCAAGACTGGGCTCCTACACTTAGGAGGATTATCTCACACTGCCATCTGCCGTGCCCAAGCTGCCTCACGCTGCCATCTGCCGTGCCCAAGCCGCCATCTGCCGTGCCCAAGCCGCCTCACGCTGCCATCTGCCGTGCCCAAGCCGCCTCAAGCTGCCATCTGCCGTGCCCAAGCCGCCTCACGCTGCCATCTGCCGTGCCCAAGCCGCCTCACGCTGCCATCTGCCGTGCCCAAGCCGCCTCACGCTGCCATCTGCCGTGCCCAAGCCGCCTCACGCTAACATCTGCCACGTCCAAACCGCCTCACGCTAACATCTGCCGTGCCCAAGCCGCCTCGCTAACATCTGCCATGTCCAAACCGCCTCACGCTAACATCTGCCGTGCCCAAGCCGCCTCACGCTAACATCTGCCGTGCCCAAGCCGCCTCACGCTAACATCTGCCGTGCCCAAGCCGCCTCACGCTAACATCTGCCGTGCCCAAGCCGCCTCACGCTAACATCTGCCGTGCCCAAACCGCCTCACGCTAACATCTGCCGTGTCCAAACTGCCTCACACGGACATCTGTGGTGAAAACAAATCGATACCAAAACGGCATTATTTGTTCCTTCATAGCGTGTTTTTTAAAATAGGGAGCCTGTTTGATCAAAACTTGTTTTCTCACGGGTTTCTTGTTCCTCTGTAGCAGACATATGGTGAGCAATATGTTTGGAACATCAAATGGCAATAAATAAATAAAATACACACACACAAAAAAAAAAAAAATATCACAGTAACGAATCACAATACATATAGAAAATCAGCACCTAAGTATCGTGGTAATATCGTATAATGAGGTCCCTGGCCATTCCCAGCCCTAGCTGGTGGAAGATCATGTACTGAGTAGAAACTGAACATCACAACACTACTCTTAAAACATAGTCACTTTGTTCTTGTCTCCCATTTCCGCATTAGTCCACTTCTGAGTGAGGGTTAAAATCTGGTGTATGATATGTACGCCTTTTAATATAAATGTATGTTTTTTGATTGCAAAGCAACTTACAGTCATGAGAACATACATTTTATGTACGAGTGGTCCCGAGAATCAAACCCACCATCGTGGCATTGCAAGAGCCATGCTCGGCCAGCTGAGCTACAGCAGAGCATGGCGTATAACACCATCCTTTCCTTACAAGGCCCTGAATAGCAGTGCTACAGGTGATTTTCTGCTATTGTAAAACATGTTATCAATTATTTCATAATCAGGTAAAGCTATAAAAAAATGTCAGTTTTACTAATGATATTGAAGGCATTAATGATAAATGAACAACCCAATTAGCCCAAAACATGGCATTATACTCATTGTGAGAGTCCAAGACGCATTGTAAGTAATTGCCATTGCTTGCCGGTCGTTACTAAAGCTTCTGATGAACTGAGATGTCAAAACTGGGACATACGTCGACTAGGTGATATGGTTGCTATTAAAACGTATGTGAATTTCTTCATATAACTGCAAGTCACTGACTGCATCAGAATCTCGAAACAAGTCAAATTGCAGTGTAATCTTGACTACAATTTTTTTTTTTTTTAAATGAAGGATAGGATCTTGATCCTTTTTTACAAGATCGAAACCGAGTGCCAATGTCTTCCCTGTGGCTCAGTTGGTAGAGCATAGTGTGTGCAACGCCAGGGTTGTGGGTTCGATTCCCATGGGGATGCCAGTACAAAAAAAATATAAAAAAAATGCATGAAATGAAATGTATGCATTCACTACTGTAAGTCGTTCTGGATAAGAGCGTCTGCTAAATGACTAAAATGTCAAATGTAAAAATGTTAACAAATGACCTGGGTCGGAGTGTAGGAGAGAGAGAGTAGGCTACTAGAAATCTTGTATTTGTTATTCCCCTCGTGTTGATCTTTGTCCAGCAGCTGCACTTGAAACTAGGAGATACTTGTGTTTAGTTCAGTGTCATTGAGTCAATGTTGTTGAGAAGGGATGATGTTTTGTGATCTAGAAGAGGAGTCGGAAAGGAACTTGGGTCTTGTGGGCCTCGTATCAAATGCCACGTCGTAGGTTGGTACTAAATATTGGGACGGCTATTACAGTAAGATAAATAAAAAAAATGCACGTAACTACTAAATACATGTAATAACATGATCATTGAAGTCAGGGTCAGAACTTATTTTAGTATATTGATGTAGCGCCATATTTGACATTCAAACCAGAATTCTGTAATTGAGCCAAATAAATGACAGTTCATGGTGTCTGCATATTTTTCAAGTAAAATATATAAGACTAGTATATAGGACTAGTTGTGGTTTTCAACATGTTTGTGATTAAGACTGAAAACCTAGGTTTCTGTAATTAAGTTCTTTATTACAGACATTTTTGCTATGCTTTTACTATTTAGGGTAGGGTTCAACACATATATTTAGTAAGAAATATGATTTTATATATAAAATTGAATTTTTAAATAAAATGTAGGCATATTTGAAACTCTATATTCATAGATTCAGTGATATCATTGCTGCCTCACTGAAAACAATAGTGTGATATTGATTCCAAACTGAATTGCACTCATTAGGCTTTACAAAATACTGCAACAGTATGGGGAGGGTAGAAATGAAATCGCCCTTGATTTGATATTTCATCATGCTTCATGGAAACAGTTCATTCTGCAACCATTGTGGCTTTAATCCTGTAAAAGGAGTTTCTTCTGCCATTGTCATGAACGAGAATGGTTTGAAGTAATTTTCAGCTATACATCTGCACTGGTGGCTTGCTTTTGCGTAGGATCTGAGTGATATATATATATATATATATATATATATATATATATATATATATATATATATATATATATATATATATATCTCTCTTGATACGTCCTTAACCTCTTGGGGCTAGGTGGGACGCTAGCGTGCCACCCGTGGTGCACTCCATCAACAGCAGGTGCATTTCAAGAGCGGCAAATTTGAATCCAAATAAATGTCAAAATTCAAATTTTTCAAAAATACAACTATTTTACACCATTTGAAAGATAAACATCTCCTTAATCTAACCACGTTTTACGATTTCAAAAAGGTTTTACGGCGAAAGCATAAATTTAGAGTATGTTAGGACAGTACATTTACAAGAGTTGTGTGTAATGTTTTGTCAAGTCAAAGACAGGGTCACCAAAACCATAAAACCAGCTAAAATGATGCACTAACCTTTTACAATCTCCATCAGATGACACTCCTAGGACATTATGTTAGACAATGCATGCATTTTTAGTTCTATCAAGTTCATATTTATATCCAAAAACAGCCTTTTACTATGGCATTGATGTTGAGGAAATCGTTTCCCTCCAATAACCGGCAGTCAAGTCAGCGTCACAAATTAAATAATTAAAATTAGAAAACATTGGTAAAATATTATATTGTCATTTAAAGAATTATAGATTTACATCTCTTGAACGCAATCAACTTGCCAGATTTAAAAATAACCTTACTGGGAAATCACACTTTGCAATAATCTGAGCACTGCGCCCAGAAAAATACGCGTTGCGATACAGACTAGACGTCATGTTGGGGAGATCTAAAATCGAAAATACTATGTAAATAATCCATTACCTTTGATTCTCTTCATCAGATGTCACTTCCAGGTATCACAGGTCCATAACGAATGTAGTTTTGTTCAAAAAAGCTCATCATTTATGTCCAAAAATCTCCGTCTCGTTAGCACATGATGTAAGCCAGCCGGACTTCTCGTCATGAACGAGGGGAAAAAATATATTTCCGTTCGTTCAAACATGTCAAACGTTGTATAGCATAAATCATTAGGGCCTTTTTTAACCAGAACATGAATAATATTCAAGGTGGACGAATGCATACTCTTTTATAACGTATTGGAACGAGGGTACCCAACATGAACTCGCGCGCCAGGTGTCCAATGGGACATCATCGTTCCATGGCTCTTGTTCGGTCAGATCTCCCTCCAGAAGACTCAAAACACTTTGTAAAGGCTGGTGACATCTAGTGGAAGCAATAGGAAGTGCCAAAATATTCCTCAGCCCCTGTGTTTTTCAATGGGATAGGTTTAAAGTCAATACAACACATCAGGTATCCACTTCCTGTCAGAAAATGTCTCAGGGTTTTGCCTGCCAAATGAGTTCTGTTATACTCACAGACACCATTCAAACAGTTTTAGAAACTTTAGAGTGTTTTCTATCCATATATAATAAGTATATGCATATTCTAGTTACTGGGTAGGATTAGTAACCAGATTAAATCGGGTACATTTTTTTTATCCAGACGTGCAAATGCTGCCCCCTAGACCCAACAGGTTAAGACAAAAGGTTTCCAGAGCGAAGGACGGTCACACTACAGACAGAGCTTTGTACCATCCAACACACCCCCAGATTCTTGGCTAGCTGCTGCTGCTACCGCCTGTAAGGTGTCAGATAGCGCACGTTTGAGTGTGCAGTGGCGTTTGCAAATCATTGTTGCTACAATGTGCATATTACAGATTCAAATATTTGCCACATTGTGTTTTAATTACAAGCATATGGACAGAAACGCAGCGATTTTAGTTCGCTAGCTTGCTAACTAAAGGAGAACGGTAGCTAGCTATCAGAGAATAGCATGCCTTACGTTACGTTGGGCGCAAAAAAAAGAATTAGTGTAATGTGAGCTAGCTTAGCCACCTTAAAAAAAGGACTAGCCAGTTTAAGTTTCGTAACTTGCTTTACATTAGTTGGTCAATTTACTATGCAGCATGGTATGTTTAGAGAACATTTATTATAATTTTTGTAAGGTTTTGAAGACTTAAAAAATGTATGCGTTAAGAGAACAAAACAAGCCAGTATAAAACAAAAGCCCGCTGAGGCGAATGCCCGATTAGCCTTTTTCCCCTCCCCTGTGCTAGCTAGTTACGCGTCGGCTAGCTGAAGCTGGCAAGCTAACTAGCCAGTTGTCAACCAGTTTTGCCCTCGACACAAACTCAGGCTCCCAAAACAGGCTCCCAATTCTCCATATTCTTGGCGCAAAAAAAAGAAGAAACTTAACCACAATAATGCCTGTAACTAAATATAAAAAATGTCATTTAAAAAAAATGAACAAATAATGTGTATCTAAAGCACATGACATACCCCGCTGTGTCATAACATTACATTTTATGAACGCAGTTACGTCAAAGTTAGCTACCTTGCTAATAGCTACACCAACTAGCCAGATGGCTAACTTGGGTTCTGATTATTGGCAACAACAAAAAAATCTTACTTTCTGCTTACCTTTCCAAGGTTGCTCATTCGTGTTCAGCCATGAATATGAACAACGTAGTATTATATAAACAGTAATTTTGTTTCTTCCCCCCCCCCCTACCACCCAAAAAAATAATAATAATAATAATAATAATAATTGAACATGAACAGTAGCTAGCTAGCTAAGCCTACGACTGTGTGACGTCTCTTTGCAGTTTTATCGTTGGGTTTGAAAACATCCCCCAGTCCGACCGACCGTCTCCAAGGAGAAACCCAGCGAACGGCTGTCCCATTGGCGGAGAACAGTCATGTGATCCAACTCAGCCCTGCAGAGGCTCTCTACCTACAGTCTGGTCTCTGCTGGGATAATGACTTATGTCAAGCAGATTTACCTCATTTTTTAAAAACCATTTTCTAAAAAAATAAACGGATAGAAAAAGTTTGGCATCACAAACACTTTCGTTAGGGTAAATAGCATGCACATTTATTTATAGTTTTTTTTTCTTCTGTTTGTTGACACCGGAATGGTGAGTATTTTTTGCTTTTGTGAACGAGAGAGAGAGAGATGGAGAGAGAGATACATACATACACGGTGAGAGAGAGAGAACGAGAGACAGAGAGAGGAAGGAGAGAGAGTGGCGGTGACGTCATCTTTTTCCGCTGCGGCCGGTTGGGAATGTTCTCGAAACATGGTCGGATGAAGAAATAACACAAGAGGTAATCAGACTAGTGCATTGAAACGTCGTCCTCTCTTGTAAAATTGTTTCAATACAATGATTTGTATACTAGTTCCGTAAATGTGTTGCATCATTCCTGCCGCTTTCTAGTTACATTGGATTGTTGTGGCGCAGTGATATTTGCATTAGATTGACTATTAAAGCGCATGCGCGGTGGGGGAATATTACATTGCGGAAGAAAACAAGCTGAAAAATCAGGATGGGGGAGGGGCAGTGGGTTTATGCACGGCCACCAGCATCCGGGCTTGAATGGAGAGGACATAGAAGGGGGCCCTTTGTTGGAGTAGGTTTAGGTTTATCATTTGGCATGGTTATTGAACATGAGTGCATTGCACCATATGTGTCAAGGCTATCTGCTTAAAAGAGGCACTGCATCGCAACTGTAGGTTTTACTACATACAGTTAGTTCATTGTAGAAGTGTTTGTTTACATGCGTTTTACTTTACCCTCTCAGTAGTTCAATTTTGCTCTCAATAAAATAAATCAAGTTGGTTGTAATTGCTGTGTGAGATGTAGCAGCTGACAGTTTATCCAATTCTTTCCTCAGGTTATTTTTTAAAGGAGATTAACTTTTGTCAAAATCTGCCTTGAATGTAAATCTCGGCTGTTTCTAATGAATGGTACCTCCATTTTAAGGTAAATACTGTTGTATGTATGCATGTATCCATTTATTGTCAAGAGATAATTAGCAAGTCTTTAACCTCAACTGACACACGGAATCAGTCCAACACCAAGAACAATTAAATTGGTATTTTATTTACATTATTATTAATGCTCCACTTTACATCCTAGTGAGAGAGGTCTTCCTCCCCCCCATGTTATATAGATGTACGTCCAACATACTCCCTATGTAGCGCACTAGACATGTCTCTGAATGTCCTTGAGTGGCCCGGCCAGAGCCCGGACGTGAACCCGATCGAACATCTCTGGAGAGACCTGAAAATAGTTGTGCAGCAGAGCCCTATGGGCCCTGGTCAAAAGTAGTGCACTATGTAAGCGATAAGGTGCTGTTCATATATACTAGTAGGTCTATGAATCAGTGCTCATTTTCAACCTAGCTTTAACTTTATGCGAAAGAAAATATAAAAGATGTCTTCTAATGATCTAAAATACAAATTGACACAGTCAGACACCAAAAGCACAATTAAATTGACATTTTATTTACATTATTATTAAGTTCAGACACTTTGAACATCCTAGTGAACTTAGTCCTGGGCGGCCTGTTGTTCAGGTCTTTATAAATCAGCTCTGACGCCAAAACCAGGTCCTGGAGGAGGCTCAGACAGAGATGTCAGTCCACCTGCTGGCTCACAGGAGAAACGGCCATTCCTGGAAGATAAATGACAAAGAATTATTACATTTAGGAAATGTCAACAACAATGAAAAAAATGCTCTACTTTATATTAATTTCCAGCACGACCCACAAAACATCCACAAATGTGAAAACAGCAGGTTTATGTTTTGTAGTAACAAAGAGGAAGATGTTAAAATAATTACACGTGCATTCAGAAAGTATTCGGATCCCTTGATGTTTTCCACATTTTGTTACGTAACAAACAGCCTTTTCTAAAATGGATTCAATTGTAAATCTACACATAATACCCCATAGTGACAAAGCAAAAACTGTTTTTTTTATTTTGTTATTTTTTTTGAAATGTTTGGAAATTTATGAAATATAAAAAAAATGGAAACATCACATTTAGATAAGTAGTCAGAACCCTTTACTCGTTTAAGCACCTTTGGCAGCGATTACAGCCTCAATTCTTCTTGGCTATGACACTACAAGCTTGGCACACCTTTATTTGTGGAGTTTCTCCCATTCTTCTGTGCAGATCCTCTCAAGCTCTGTCAGGTTGGATGGGGAGCGTCGCTGCACAACTATTTTCAGGTCTCTCCAGAGATGTTAGATCGGATTCAAGTCCGGGCTCTGGCTGGGCCACTCAAGGACATTCAGTGACTTGTCCCGAAGCCACTTTTGCGTTGTCTTGGCTGTGTCTTTAGGGTCGTTGACCTGTTGAAAGTTGAACATTCGCCGTAGTCTGAGGTACTGAGTGCTCTGGAGCAGGTTTTCAGCAAGGATCTCTGTACTTTGCTTCGTTCATCTTTCCCTCGATCCTGATTAGTCTCCCAGTACCTGCCACTGAAAAACATCACCGCAGCATGCTGCTGCTACCACCATGCTTCACCATAGGGATGATGCCAGGTTTCCTCCAGACGTGACACTTGGCATTCAGGCCAAAGAGTTTAATCTTGGTTTCATCAGACCAGAGAATCTTGTTTCTCATGGTCTGAGAATCCTTTAGGTGCCTTTTGGCAAACTCAAAGGGCTGTTCCTACAATCAAGTTGTAGAAACATCTCAATAATGATCAATGAAAACAAGATGCACCTGAGATCAAATTTCAAATCTCATAGCAAAGGGTCTGAATACTTTTTTTATATTTAATACATTTAATTTAAAAAATCTACCCATCTTCGCTGTCATTATGGGGTAGTACAGCCATTTTACAATAAGGCTGTAACGTAACAAAATGTGGAAAAAGTCAAGGGGTCTGAACACTTTCCGAATGCACTGCACTTTGGCGAATTTATTCAAAAAAATAAAAATAAACCTTGTTTACATAAGTATTCAGAACCTTTGCTATGATACTCAATTGTGCTCTGATGCATCCTGTTTCCATTGATCATCCTTGAGATGTTCCTACAACTTGATTAGAGTCCACCTGTGGTAAATTTAATTTTTTGGTCATGATTTGGAAAGGCACACACCTGTCAATATAAGGTCCCACAGTTGACAGTGTATGTCAGAGGAAAAACCAAGCCATGAGGTCGAAGTAATTGTCCGTAGAGCTCCGAGACAGGATTGTGTTCGAGGCACAGATCTGGGGAAGGGTACCAAAACATTTCTGCATCATTGAAGGTCCCCAAGAATACAGTGGCCTCCATCATTCTTAAATGGAAGAAGTTTGGAACCACCAAGACTCTTATTAGAGCTGGCTGCCAGGACAAACTGAGCAATCGGGGGAGAAGGGCCTTGGTCAGGGAGGTGACCAAGAACCTGATGGTCACTGACAGAGCTCCAGAGTTCCTCTGTGGAGATGGGAGAACCTTCCAGAAGGACAAACATCTCTGCAGCACTCCACCAATCAGGCCTTTATGGTAGAGTAGCCAGATGGAAGCCACTCCTCAGTAAAAGGCACGACAGCCCGCTTGAAGTTTGCCAAAAGGCACTTTAAGACAAAAACAAAATTCTCTGGTCTGATGAATCCAAGATTGAACACTTTGGCCTGAATGCCAAACGTCACATCTGGAGGAAACCTGGCATCATCCCTATGGTGAAGCATGGTGGTGGCAGCATCATGCTGTGGGGATGTTTTTCAGCGGCAGGGACTGGGAGACTAGTGAGGATCGAGGCAAAGATGAACGGAGCAAAGTACAGAGAGATCCTTGCTGAAAACCTGCTTCAGAGTGCTCAGGACCTCAGATTGGGGCGAAGATCCACCTTCCAACAGGACAACGACCCAAAGCACACAGTCAAGACAACACAGGGGTGGCTTCGGGACAAATCTCTGAATGTCCTTGAGTGGCCCAGCCAGAGCCCAGACTTGAACATCTCTGGAGAGACCTGAAAATAGCTGTGCAGCGACACTCCCCATCCAACCTGACAGAGCTTGAGAGGATCTGCATAGAAGAATGGTTAACTCCCCAAATAAAGATGTGCCAAGCTTGTAGCGTCATACCCAAGAAGATGAGGCTGTAATCGCTGCCAAAGGTGCTTCAACAAAATATTGAGTTAAGGGTCTGAATACTTATGTAAATGATCAGTTTTTTATTTATTTATAATAAATGTACTAACATTTCTAAAAACGTGTTTTGCTTTGTCATTATGGGGTATTGTGTGTTGATGGGGGGGGAACAATTTCATCCATTTTTATATTAAAACTAATGTAACAAAATGTGTAAAAATTCAAGGGGTCTGAATACTTTCTGAATGCACCCCACACACACTAGAAACAATAGTTTACTTAAATCTCTATCAATTTCTTTGCTAGATTCAACGATTAACCGGTTGTAAAAAAAGCACCAGTGTCAAAACGTTAAGTCTTCATAGTTCACTGCTAGACAAGTAACATGCTGTTACATTGTATGGATAGGCAAAGCACTAGTCCAGTACTATGTCGTCGTCGACACAGTTCAGTGCTGAACAACATGCTGTTGTATTGTATACGAGTTAGGGCCCTGTGTTTCTCGCAATCATGCAAACCCCCCTAATTCTTTGTCAGATGGTCCAGCACCATCCTCAGTCAATTGCTTACATTTAAAAATAAAAGGAAAAAAATATTACTATGCCACACAATTGCGCAAAACACAGGACCGTAAATATGATATGAGGCGATAGACATTCATACCTAGGTCCAGGCGGAGGGACTTTCCCAGCTTTCAGTTCGTCAAGGATCTGATCAATGTCTTTAGGACTCAGGTCCTCCTGTAAATCAGAGGGCAGCAATACATCACAAAGCAGATCCATATTCAGACAATGAAACTATCCTAATACATCAGAAAAAACAGTATATTTACCCAGTAAAACCAGTCTATTTACCCAGTAAAACTATCCTGACATCATAAAACCAGTTTGATAACATAAATGAGTGAAATTTGTATTGCTATATTTATTCAATTACAACAAAACAATCAGTTCTGCTTAATTCTTAATTCAGCACCATGGTTGTGGTTTACAGGGAGCCGTAGTGGTTTTCCAACTAACAGACGGTACTAACGGAGAACTAGAGACCAACTAACAGACGGTAGATACTAACGGAGAACTAGAGACCAACTAACAGACGGTAGATACTAACGGAGAACTAGAGACCAACTAACAAACGGTAGATACTAACGGAGAACTAGAGACCAACTAACAGACGGTAGATACTAACGGAGAACTAGAGACCAACTAACAGACGGTAGATACTAACGGAGAACTAGAGACCAACTAACAGACGGTAGATACTAACGGAGAACTAGAGACCAACTAACAGACGGTAGATACTAACGGAGAACTAGAGACCGACTAACCGACGGTACTAACGGAGAACTAGAGACCAACTAACAGACGGAAGATACTAACGGAGAACTAGAGACCAACTAACAGACGGTAGATACTAACGGAGAACTAGAGACCAACTAACAGACGGTAGATACTAACGGAGAACTAGAGACCAACTAACAGACGGTAGATACTAACGGAGAACTAGAGACCGACTAACAGACGGTAGATACTAACGGAGAACTAGAGACCGACTAACAGACGGTAGATACTAACGGAGAACTAGAGACCGACTAACAGACGGTAGATACTAACGGAGAACTAGAGACCGACTAACAGACGGTAGATACTAACGGAGAACTAGAGACCAACTAACAGACGGTAGATACTAACGGAGAACTAGAGACCAACTAACAGACGGTAGATACTAACGGAGAACTAGAGACCAACTAACAGACGGTAGATACTAACGGAGAACTAGAGACCAACTAACAGACGGTAGATACTAACGGAGAACTAGAGACCAACTAACAGACGGTAGATACTAACGGAGAACTAGAGACCAACTAACAGACGGTAGATACTAACGGAGAACTAGAGACCAACTAACAGACGGTAGATACTAACGGAGAACTAGAGACCAACTAACAGACGGTAGATACTAACGGAGAACTAGAGACCAACTAACAGACGGTAGATACTAACGGAGAACTAGAGACCGACTAACAGACGGTAGATACTAACGGAGAACTAGAGACCAACTAACAGACGGTAGATACTAACGGAGAACTAGAGACCAACTAACAGACGGTAGATACTAACGGAGAACTAGAGACCGACTAACAGACGGTAGATACTAACGGAGAACTAGAGACCAACTAACAGACGGTAGATACTAACGGAGAACTAGAGACCAACTAACAGACGGTAGATACTAACGGAGAACTAGAGACCAACTAACAGACGGTAGATACTAACGGAGAACTAGAGACCAACTAACAGACGGTAGATACTAACGGAGAACTAGAGACCAACTAACAGACGGTAGATACTAACGGAGAACTAGAGACCAACTAACAGACGGTAGATACTAACGGAGAACTAGAGACCAACTAACAGACGGTAGATACTAACGGAGAACTAGAGACCGACTAACAGACGGTAGATACTAACGGAGAACTAGAGACCAACTAACAGACGGTAGATACTAACGGAGAACTAGAGACCGACTAACAGACGGTAGATACTAACGGAGAACTAGAGACCGACTAACAGACGGTAGATACTAACGGAGAACTAGAGACCGACTAACAGACGGTAGATACTAACGGAGAACTAGAGACCGACTAACAGACGGTAGATACTAACGGAGAACTAGAGACCGACTAACAGACGGTAGATACTAACGGAGAACTAGAGACCGACTAACAGACGGTAGATACTAACGGAGAACTAGAGACCGACTAACAGACGGTAGATACTAACGGAGAACTAGAGACCGACTAACAGACGGTAGATACTAACGGAGAACTAGAGACCGACTAACAGACGGTAGATACTAACGGAGAACTAGAGACCGACTAACAGACGGTAGATACTAACGGAGAACTAGAGACCAACTAACAGACGGTAGATACTAACGGAGAACTAGAGACCGACTAACAGACGGTAGATACTAACGGAGAACTAGAGACCAACTAACAGACGGTAGATACTAACGGAGAACTAGAGACCGACTAACAGACGGTAGATACTAACGGAGAACTAGAGACCAACTAACAGACGGTAGATACTAACGGAGAACTAGAGACCAACTAACAGACGGTAGATACTAACGGAGAACTAGAGACCAACTAACAGACGGTAGATACTAACGGAGAACTAGAGACCGACTAACAGACGGTAGATACTAACGAAGAACTAGAGACCGACTAACAGACGGTAGATACTAACGGAGAACTAGAGACCGACTAACAGACGGTAGATACTAACGGAGAACTAGAGACCAACTAACAGACGGTAGATACTAACGGATTACTAGAGACCAACTAACAGACGGTAGATACTAACGGAGAACTAGAGACCGACTAACAGACGGTAGATACTAACGGAGAACTAGAGACCGACTAACAGACGGTAGATACTAACGGAGAACTAGAGACCAACTAACAGACGGTACTAACGGAGAACTAGAGACCGACTAACAGACGGTACTAACGGAGAACTAGAGACCGACTAACAGACGGTACTAACGGAGAACTAGAGACCGACTAACAGACGGTACTAACGGAGAACTAGAGACCGACTAACAGACGGTAGATACTAACGGAGAACTAGAGACCGACTAACAGACGGTACTAACGGAGAACTAGAGACCGACTAACAGACGGTACTAACGGAGAACTAGAGACCGACTAACAGACGGTAGATACTAACGGAGAACTAGAGACCGACTAACAGACGGTAGATACTAACGGAGAACTAGAGACCAACTAACAGACGGTAGATACTAACGGAGAACTAGAGACCGACTAACAGAAGGTACTAACGGAGAACTAGAGACCGACTAACAGACGGTAGATACTAACAGAGAACTAGAGACCAACTGACGGTACTAACGGAGAACTAGAGACCAACTAACAGACGGTAGATACTAACGGAGAACTAGAGACCAACTAACAGACGGTAGATACTAACGGAGAACTAGAGACCAACTAACAGACGGTAGATACTAACGGAGAACTAGAGACCAACTAACAGACGGTAGATACTAACGGAGAACTAGAGACCGACTAACAGACGGTAGATACTAACGGAGAACTAGAGACCGACTAACAGACGGTAGATACTAACGGAGAACTAGAGACCGACTAACAGACGGTAGATACTAACGGAGAACTAGAGACCGACTAACAGACGGTAGATACTAACGGAGAACTAGAGACCGACTAACAGACGGTAGATACTAACGGAGAACTAGAGACCAACTAACAGACGGTAGATACTAACGGAGAACTAGAGACCGACTAACAGACGGTAGATACTAACGGAGAACTAGAGACCAACTAACAGACGGTAGATACTAACGGAGAACTAGAGACCAACTAACAGACGGTAGATACTAACGGAGAACTAGAGACCAACTAACAGACGGTAGATACTAACGGAGAACTAGAGACTGACTAACGGAGAACTAGAGACCGACTAACAGACGGTAGATACTAACGAAGAACTAGAGACCGACTAACAGACGGTAGATACTAACGGAGAACTAGAGACCAACTAACAGACGGTAGATACTAACGGAGAACTAGAGACCGACTAACAGACGGTAGATACTAACGGAGAACTAGAGACCGACTAACAGACGGTAGATACTAACGGAGAACTAGAGACCAACTAACAGACGGTACTAACGGAGAACTAGAGACCGACTAACAGACGGTACTAACGGAGAACTAGAGACCGACTAACAGACGGTACTAACGGAGAACTAGAGACCGACTAACAGACGGTACTAACGGAGAACTAGAGACCGACTAACAGACGGTAGATACTAACGGAGAACTAGAGACCGACTAACAGACGGTACTAACGGAGAACTAGAGACCGACTAACAGACGGTACTAACGGAGAACTAGAGACCGACTAACAGACGGTAGATACTAACGGAGAACTAGAGACCGACTAACAGACGGTAGATACTAACGGAGAACTAGAGACCAACTAACAGACGGTAGATACTAACGGAGAACTAGAGACCGACTAACAGAAGGTACTAACGGAGAACTAGAGACCGACTAACAGACGGTAGATACTAACAGAGAACTAGAGACCAACTGACGGTACTAACGGAGAACTAGAGACCAACTAACAGACGGTAGATACTAACGGAGAACTAGAGACCAACTAACAGACGGTAGATACTAACGGAGAACTAGAGACCAACTAACAGACGGTAGATACTAACGGAGAACTAGAGACCAACTAACAGACGGTAGATACTAACGGAGAACTAGAGACCGACTAACAGACGGTAGATACTAACGGAGAACTAGAGACCGACTAACAGACGGTAGATACTAACGGAGAACTAGAGACCAACTAACAGACGGTAGATACTAACGGAGAACTAGAGACCAACTAACAGACGGTAGATACTAACGGAGAACTAGAGACCAACTAACAGACGGTAGATACTAACGGAGAACTAGAGACCAACTAACAGACGGTAGATACTAACGGAGAACTAGAGACCAACTAACAGACGGTAGATACTAACGGAGAACTAGAGACCAACTAACAGACGGTAGATACTAACGGAGAACTAGAGACCGACTAACAGACGGTAGATACTAACGGAGAACTAGAGACCGACTAACAGACGGTAGATACTAACGGAGAACTAGAGACCGACTAACAGACGGTAGATACTAACGGAGAACTAGAGACCGACTAACAGACGGTAGATACTAAAGGAGAACTAGAGACCGACTAACAGACGGTAGATACTAACGGAGAACTAGAGACCGACTAACAGACGGTAGATACTAACGGAGAACTAGAGACCGACTAACAGACGGTAGATACTAACGGAGAACTAGAGACCGACTAACAGACGGTAGATACTAACGGAGAACTAGAGACCGACTAACAGACGGTAGATACTAACGGAGAACTAGAGACCGACTAACAGACGGTAGATACTAACGGAGAACTAGAGACCGACTAACAGACGGTAGATACTAACGGAGAACTAGAGACCGACTAACAGACGGTAGATACTAACGGAGAACTAGAGACCAACTAACAGACGGTAGATACTAACGGAGAACTAGAGACCGACTAACAGACGGTAGATACTAACGGAGAACTAGAGACCAACTAACAGACGGTAGATACTAACGGAGAACTAGAGACCAACTAACAGACGGTAGATACTAACGGAGAACTAGAGACCAACTAACAGACGGTAGATACTAACGGAGAACTAGAGACCGACTAACAGACGGTAGATACTAACGAAGAACTAGAGACCGACTAACAGACGGTAGATACTAACGGAGAACTAGAGACCGACTAACAGACGGTAGATACTAACGGAGAACTAGAGACCAACTAACAGACGGTAGATACTAACGGATTACTAGAGACCAACTAACAGACGGTAGATACTAACGGAGAACTAGAGACCGACTAACAGACGGTAGATACTAACGGAGAACTAGAGACCGACTAACAGACGGTAGATACTAACGGAGAACTAGAGACCAACTAACAGACGGTACTAACGGAGAACTAGAGACCGACTAACAGACGGTACTAACGGAGAACTAGAGACCGACTAACAGACGGTACTAACGGAGAACTAGAGACCGACTAACAGACGGTACTAACGGAGAACTAGAGACCGACTAACAGACGGTACTAACGGAGAACTAGAGACCGACTAACAGACGGTAGATACTAACGGAGAACTAGAGACCGACTAACAGACGGTACTAACGGAGAACTAGAGACCGACTAACAGACGGTAGATACTAACGGAGAACTAGAGACCGACTAACAGACGGTAGATACTAACGGAGAACTAGAGACCGACTAACAGACGGTAGATACTAACGGAGAACTAGAGACCAACTAACAGACGGTAGATACTAACGGAGAACTAGAGACCGACTAACAGAAGGTACTAACGGAGAACTAGAGACCGACTAACAGACGGTAGATACTAACAGAGAACTAGAGACCAACTGACGGTACTAACGGAGAACTAGAGACCAACTAACAGACGGTAGATACTAACGGAGAACTAGAGACCAACTAACAGACGGTAGATACTAACGGAGAACTAGAGACCAACTAACAGACGGTAGATACTAACGGAGAACTAGAGACCAACTAACAGACGGTAGATACTAACGGAGAACTAGAGACCGACTAACAGACGGTAGATACTAACGGAGAACTAGAGACCGACTAACAGACGGTAGATACTAACGGAGAACTAGAGACCGACTAACAGACGGTAGATACTAACGGAGAACTAGAGACCGACTAACAGACGGTAGATACTAACGGAGAACTAGAGACCGACTAACAGACGGTAGATACTAACGGATTACTAGAGACCGACTAACAGACGGTAGATACTAACGGAGAACTAGAGACCGACTAACAGACGGTAGATACTAACGGAGAACTAGAGACCAACTAACAGACGGTAGATACTAACGGAGAACTAGAGACCAACTAACAGACGGTAGATACTAACGGAGAACTAGAGACCAACTAACAGACGGTAGATACTAACGGAGAACTAGAGACTGACTAACGGAGAACTAGAGACCGACTAACAGACGGTAGATACTAACGGAGAACTAGCGACCAACTAACAGACGGTAGATACTAACGGAGAACTAGAGACCGACTAACAGACGGTACTAACGGAGAACTAGAGACCGACTAACAGACGGTAGATACTAACGGAGAACTAGAGACCGACTAACAGACGGTAGATACTAACGGAGAACTAGAGACCGACTAACAGACGGTAGATACTAACGGAGAACTAGAGACCGACTAACAGACGGTAGATACTAACGGAGAACTAGAGACCAACTAACAGACGGTAGATACTAACGGAGAACTAGAGACGGACTAACAGACGGTAGATACTAACGGAGAACTAGAGACCAACTAACAGACGGTAGATACTAACGGAGAACTAGAGACCAACTAACAGACGGTAGATACTAACGGAGAACTAGAGACCAACTAACAGACGGTAGATACTAACGGAGAACTAGAGACTGACTAACGGAGAACTAGAGACCGACTAACAGACGGTAGATACTAACGGAGAACTAGCGACCAACTAACAGACGGTAGATACTAACGGAGAACTAGAGACCGACTAACAGACGGTACTAACGGAGAACTAGAGACCGACTAACAGACGGTAGATACTAACGGAGAACTAGAGACCGACTAACAGACGGTAGATACTAACGGAGAACTAGAGACCGACTAACAGACGGTAGATACTAACAGAGAACTAGAGACCGACTAACAGACGGTAGATACTAACGGAGAACTAGAGACCAACTAACAGACGGTAGATACTAACGGAGAACTAGAGACCGACTAACAGACGGTAGATACTAACGGAGAACTAGAGACCGACTAACAGACGGTAGATACTAACGGAGAACTAGAGACCGACTAACAGACGGTAGATACTAACGGAGAACTAGAGACCAACTAACAGACGGTAGATACTAACGGAGAACTAGAGACGGACTAACAGACGGTAGATACTAACGGAGAACTAGAGACCAACTAACAGACGGTAGATACTAACGGAGAACTAGAGACCAACTAACAGAAAACTTGTTTACTCATGGCTCTCTCTTGTTCCTGTGCAGCAGACATATGGTGAGCAATATTGTTTTTAACATCGAATCGCAATAAAAAATAAACAGTATTGAATCTCAATACATTTTGTTTCGGCATTTAAGTATGGTGAGGTTCCTGGCCATTCCCAGATCTGGTATACTCACGTAGTAGTTGTCGTTGATCTGGACCATGGGAGCGTTAACACAGGCACCAAGACACTCCACCTCTATTAGAGAGAACATCTTGTCTGCAGTCATCCCTCCTGCCTTGATGCCTGAGGGAGGAGGAGGAGGAAGATGTTTAGGCTTATAAGACTGATCTGATGGACGGATTGGTGAACTGGTCCCAGATCAGTTTGTGGTTTTGCCAATGACATTGTCAAGCCAAACATGTTCTGCATGACAGTTGGATAAAGAGTTGGGCAAGAGAGCAGAAACCGACTGGAAACCCGGCATCTAGACACTAGAAAAGAACAGACTTTATATTCACAAGAAAATTGACAGTAGGTTTAGCTATCGTCGTTAAGTAGTGAAATATAATTTTAATTGATTCATAGTTCTCCTAGATCTCCGAAGCTAGCTTAATGCTCTACTCTAAACAATCCATTACTGTTGTGTACACTAGGGTTGGGCGATATTACAATAGCATCATCTATCTACGACGATTGACAGCCATTGTCGATTGGTAACGAAATCGTAATGTGACAAATTATGGTTCACCCTATTTGAACTTGACTGGTGTAGAGCAGTAATGAACAGTCTCGCAGCACACAGCAGGACAGAAGAACAGTACACAGCTATCGACTATAGCCTACACCCATTCTTCATTATCTTTTTTCGGACATTAACTACACTATATATACAGCAGTATGTATGAATAACTACACTTTATATACACAGCAGTATGTATGAATAACTACACTATATATACAGCAGTATGAGGACTAACTACACTATATATACAGCAGTATGTGGACTAACTACACTATCTATACAGCAGTATGTATGAATAACTACACTATATATACACACAGCAGTATGTATGAATACCTACACTATATATATACAGCAGTATGTATGAATACCTACACTATATATACACAGCAGTATGTATGAATACCTACACTATATATACAGCAGTATGTGGACACCCCTTCAAATGAGTGGATTCGGCTATTTCAGCAACACCCATTGCTGACAGGTGTATACAAATGAGCACACAGCCATGCAATCTCCATTGACAAACATTGACAGAAGAATGGCCTTACTGAAAAACTCAGTGACTTTCAACGTGGCACCGTCATAGGATGCCACCTTTCCAACAAGTCAGTTTGTTACATTTCTGCCCTGCTAGAGCTGCCCCCGGGTCAACTGTAAGGGCTGTTATTGTGAAGTGTAAACGTCGAGAAACAACAACAGCTCAGTCAGGAAGAGGTAGGCCACACAAGCTCACAGAACAGGACTGCCAAGTGTTGAAGAGCATAGTGCTTAAAAACCGTCTATCCTCGGGTTGCAACACTCACTACCGAGTTTCAAACTGCCTCTGGAAGCAACGTCAGCACCCTAAAAATCACCATGCGCAATGCCAAGCATCAGCTGGAGTGATGTAAAGCTCGCCGCCATTGGACTCTGGAGCAGTGGAAACGCGTTCGCTGGAGTGATGAATCACGCTTCACCATCTGGCAGTCCGACGGATGAATCTGGGTTTGGCGGATGCCAGAAGAACGCTACCTGCTCGAATGCATAGTGCCAACTGTAAAGTTTGGTGGAGGAGGAATAATGGTCTGGGGATGTTTTTCATGTTTCGGGCTAGGCTCCTTAGTTCCAGCGAAGGGAAATTATTAATGCTACAGCATACAATGACAGTCTTGAAGATTCTGTGCTTCCAACTTTGTGGCAACAGTTTGGGGAAGGCCCTTTCCTGTTTCAGCATGATAATGCCCCCGTGCACAAGGCAAGGTCCATACAGAAATGGTTTGTTGAGATCGGTGTGGAAGAACTTGACTGGCCTGCACAGAGCCCTGACCTCAACCCCATCAAACACCTGTGGGATGAATTGGAACGCCGACTACGAGCCAGACAAAAATCGCTCAACATCAGTGCCCGACCTCACTAATGCTCTTGTGGCTAAATGGAAGCAAGTCCCCACAGCAATGTTCCAACATCTAGTGGAAAGCCTTCCCAGAAGAGTGGAGGCTATTATAGCAGCAATGTTCCAACATCTAGTGGAAAGCCTTCCCAGAAGAGTGGAGGCTGTTATAGAAGCAAAATGGGGGGGGACCAACTCCATATTAATGCCCATGAGTTTTGGAATCAGGTGTCCACATACTTTTGGTCATGAAGTGCATCTTGTGTCCACTAGCAGTTAAAAACAGCATATCCTATATTCCCTTCTCTCTCCATTCTATGGACTATGAATAGGACTTTGGTCCACAGGCTGCTTTCATTGTTTTATGCATGGCTTTATCCCAATCAGACAATGAATGTAACGGAGTTGCATCTCAAAGTTGTTTTGGATAGCTTAAAAACCAAAGTCACTAACTATGTCAATAGCCTATAGAAAAATCAAAATGACAAGTTTTAATCAAGTTTAAGCTTTAAGAAATAAATTATCCATGCGGCCAGGATAACCCCTCCATGTGAGGTTAAAAACCAAATGGCCAATAACCCATCCTCCTACTGGCCTATCACAAACCAAATGACCAATAACCCATCCCCCTACTGGCCTATCACAAACCAAATGGCCAACAACCCATCCTCCTACTGGCCTATCACAAACCAAATGGCCAACAACCCATCCTCCTACTGGCCTATCACAAACCAAATGGCCAATAACCCATCCTCCTACTGGCCTATCACAAACCAAATGGCCAATAACCCATCCTCCTACTGGCCTATCATAAAAACCCTTCCATGTGAGATCAAAAAACAAAATGGCCACACAGATACATGTTCATCTGACATATACACAATAATAAAAAATAAAATCAACATCTTCACTTTGATCCCCTTTCGTGTCTGGGTCCACCTGTTGATCTCTTACCCAGTTTGTTCTGGATGGCCTCCAGGATACTGTCGGAGTCGCAAAGCATGCAGGGAGTTGTAGTGCAAATCTGGATGTGGTACTTCCCCACGGGCTGCCTCAGGAACATGGTGTAGAAGGTCGCTACCTCATAGATCCTCATCGGAGGGACCTCGAGCACCTCGGCCACCTGGGAGAAGAGAGGAAAATGTATATTTAAAAAAAATACAAAATAAAATGGAGGCTCGTTAACAAAAAAAGGCGTAGCATTGAGTTAAAGTGTAATCAGTACAGTAATGGATGATGGACTCGGTTTCTAAATGGCTCGTCCCTACTGATCACGCTCCTGGTCTGCGAATAGAGATTCTCACGTAATTCTGTGGTTCAATAAATCTACATCAGCGTGTAACTCATCCATTCTCATTATGTCCATTTAAATCTGTTGCTACAAAAGCAAACCAGATTAACGTACTCTATTCTGAAGCAAACAGATGCCTCAGTCAGGATATTGATTGATTGATTTACCTTGTTCATGGCTGAGATGGGGAGCCATCCATGCTGTCTCTGAGCCAGGTCCAATACAGGGATGGTGGCGGCCTGTTTGTGGCCCTCTGGGTACATACTAATGATAGCATCAATCCTCTAAAACAAACAATCAGCTTTCCTTAGTGATGGTATATGATGTGGTTTGTTGATAAGAACAGAGAATGTGATTTGTTTATAAAAGCTTCCTTCATAAAAATGAGTTAAAAGTTGTGAAATTCATGTGATTTACACTGTAATAAACCGGTGTTTTAATAGTTGTTGTTTAGTCTTGATTTGCAGTCATTTCTTTAAATAATAATAATGATGCTCTGATATCATCCGCTCACCTTCAGGTTGTCCACAGTGAACTCAAAAGGAGTATCTGGGTTGTTGTCAGGTGTGTCTCTGTGCTACAGTGGAAAGAAAAAACAGTTTTACAGAAGTCCTACCAAAACATTGTATTTGTTCAAAATGTTCAATTAGTAAAGCTACCAACTCATCAGGAAAAGGACAATCTCCCCCATGGGAGAGGAAAGCCTAAGGCGATTGAGATATATAGGCTTTATCTACACCAATGGGAGCGCTGTATCCAACAACATAAACCGAGTTCACAGGCAGACCAATTCTGATATATTTTTCTCTTTCTTCCCTCTCACCAATTGTTTTTTTGACCAATTAGATCAGCTCTGAAAACAATTTTGTACAAAGTACTGATGTGATTGGTCAAAAACACCAATTAGTGAAAAATCTCAGAATTACGCACCTTGTGTAAAACGCAGCCAATATTGGCACTACAGGAAATGTGCCACTGCCCCCTTGGCTAAAATGGTCATCATATAAATGCACAAGCCATGGTTGTAGCTCACGTAGGTAGGGGCTTTGTTGAATCTCTTCTCTAAAGGCAATATAACATGTCTCTCTGCCAAGGGACTGTTACCATGCCCTGTTTCCATCACCTGACTAGAAGCTACAACCATGTGATGTTGTTTCAACAGTAACACCTAGTGACGGGGGAGATTGGGTTATTTGTATATACAGTAGAATATCGCAATATTTAATATATATATATATATTTGTATATACAGTAGAGTATCGCAATATATAATATATATATTTGTATATACAGTAGAATATCGCAATATATTTGTATATACAGTAGAATATCGCAATATATAATATATATATTTGTATATACAGTAGAGTACCGCAATATATAATATATATTTGTATATACAGTAGAATATTGCAATATATAATATATATATTTGTATATACAGTAGAGTATCGTAACATGTAATATATATATTTGTATATACAGTAGAGTATCGTAATATATATGCAATATATATATTTGTATATACAGTAGAGTAACGCTATATATATTTGTATATACAGTAGAGTATCGCAATATATTATATATACACAGTAGAGTATTGCAATATATATAGATTTATTTTTATTTTTAATATAACATCCAACAGTAGTTGCATGATGCAATGTGTATGAAAGGCTGGTTCATATAGTTGAGTAGGCCAGACCTTGACAACAGTGTACTTGAACATGTACGAAACAAGCCATGGTCATATTGACTTAAGGTTCTTAGTGACAGTCACATCATAGTCTTGTGTTAGCCAGTGGTGTAAAGTACTTAAGTAAAAATACTTTAAAGTACTACTTAAGAAATTTTTTGGGTTATCTGTACTTTACTATTTATATTTGACTACTTTTACTTCACTATATTCCTTAAGAAAATAATGTACTTTTTACTCCATACATTTTCCTTGACACCAAAAAGAATGTTACATTTTGAATGCTTAGCAGGACAGGAAAATAGTCCAATTCACACACTTATCAACCAAACATCCCTGGTCATCTCTACTGCCTCTGAACTGGCGGACTCACTAAACACACATGCTTCATTCAACTTGCCAGGTACCACCCCAAAGCCGTAAAAACGGGCACCCTCATAGATATCATCCTAACCAACTTGCCCTCTAAATACACCTCTGCTGTTTTCAACCAAGATCTCAGCGATCACTGCCTCATTGCCTGCATCCGTAATGGGTCAGCGGTCAAACGATCTCCACTCATCACTGTCAAACACTCCCTGAAACACTTCAGCGAGCAAGCCTTTCTAATCGACCTGGCATGGGTATCCTGGAAGGATATTGACCTCATCCCGTCAGTGGAGGATGCCTGGTTATTTTTTTTTAAGATGCCTTCCTCTCCATCTTAAATAAGCATGCCCCATTCAAGAAATGTAGAACCAGGAACAGATATAGCCCTTGGTTCTCTCCAGACCTGACTGCCCTTAACCAACACAAAAACATCCTGTGGCGTTCTGCATTAGCATCGAACAGCCCCCGCGATATGCAACCTTTCAGGGAAGTTAGAAACCAATATACACAGGCAGTTAGAAAAGCCAAGGCTAGCTTTTTCAAGCAGAAATTTGCTTCCTGCAACACAAACTCAAAAAAGTTCTGGGACACTGTAAAGTCCATGGAGAATAAGAGCACCTCCTCCCAGCTGCCCACTGCACTGAGGATAGGAAACTCTGTCACCTCCGATAAATCCACAATATTTGAGAATTTCAATAAGCATTTTTCTACGGCTGGCCTTGCTTTCCACCTGGCTACCCCTACCGTGGTCAACAGCACTGCACCCCCTACAGCTACTCGCCCAAGCCTTCCCCATTTCTCCTTCTCCCAAATCCAGTCCGCTGATGTTCTGAAAGAGCGGCAAAATTTGGATCCCTACAAATCAGCCGGGCTAGACAATCTGGACCCTTTCTTTCTAAAATTATCTGCCGAAATTGTTGCAACCCCTATTACTAGCCTGTTCAACCTCTCTTTCGTGTCGTCTGAGATCCCCAAAGATTGGAAAGCAGCCGCGGTCATCCCCCTCTTCAAAGGGGGGGACACTCTTGACCCAAACTGCTACAGACCTATATCTATCCTACCCTGCCTTTCTAAGGTCTTCGAAAGCCAAATCAACAAACAGATTACCGACCATTTTGAATCCCACCGCACCTTCTCCGCTATGCAATCTGATTTCAGAGCTGGTCATGGGTGCACCTCAGCCACGCTCTAGGTCCTAAACGATATCGTAACCGCCACCGATAAGAAACAATACTGTGCTAATCACCACATCCTCATCGGCAGACTCAACAGCCTTGGTTTCTCAGATGACTGCCTCGTCTGGTTCACCAACTACTTCTCTGATAGAGTTCAATGTGTCAAATCTGAGGGCCTGTTGTCCGGGCCTCTGGCAGTCTCTATGGGGGTGCCACAGGGTTCAATTCTCTTGCTGCTGGTGATTCTCTGATCCACCTCTACGCAGATGACACCATTCTGTATACATCTGTCCCTTTTTTGGACACTGTGCTAACAAAACTCCAAACAAGCTTCAACGCCATACAACTCTCCTTCCTTGGCCTCCAACTGCTCTTAAATACTAGTAAAACTAAGTGCATACTCCTCAACCGATTGCTGCCCGCACCCTCCCGCCCGACTAGCATCACTACTCTGGACGGTTCTGACTTAGAATATGTGGACAACTACAAATACCTAGGTGTCTGGTTTGACTGTAAACTCTCCTTCCAGACTCACATTAAGCATCTCCAATCCAAAATTAAATCTATAAAATCGGCTTCCTATTTCGCAACAATGCCTCCTTCACTAATGCCGCCAAACATATCCTCGTAAAACTGACTATCCTACCGATCCTTGACTTCAGCTATGTCATTTACAAAATAGCCTCCAACACTCTACTCAGCAAACTGGATGTAGTCGATCACAGTGCCATCTGTTTTATCACCAAAGCCCCATATACTACCCACCACTGTGACCTGTACGCTCTCGTTGGCTGGCCCTGACTACATATTTGTCGCCAAAACCACTGGCTCCAGATGATCTACAAGTCTTTGCTAGGTAAAGCCCGGCCTTATCTCAGCGCACTAATCACCATAGCAACACCCACCCGTAGCACGCACTCCAGCAGGTATATTTCACAGGTCATCCCCAAAGCCAATTCCTCCTTTGGCCACCTTTCCTTCTAGTGCTCTGCTGCCAATGACTGGAACGAACTGCAAAAATCACTGAAGCTGGAGTCTTATATCTCCCTCTCTATCTTTAAGCATCAGCTGTCAGAGCAGCTTACCAATCACTGTACCTGTACACAGCCCATCTGTAAATAGCACACCCAACTACCTCATCCCTATATTATTACTTACCCTCTTGCATCCCAGTATCTCTACTTGCACATTCATCTTCTGCACATCTATCACTCCAGTGTTAATTTGCTAAATTGTAATTACTTCGCTACTATGGCGTATTTATTGCCTTCACACTGTAAATAGACATTTTCTATTGTGTTATTGACTGTATGTTTGTTTCTCCCATGTGTAACTCTGTTGTATTTTTTGTCGCACTGTTTCGCTTTATATTTTCCAGGTCGCAGTTGTAAATGAGAACTTGTTCTCAACTGGCCTACCTGGTTAAATAAAATCGACACAATCCTGTCTCTGAGCTCTATGGACAATTCCTTCAACCTCATGGCTTTGTTTCTGCTCTGACATACACTGTCAACTGTGGGAACTTATATAGACAGGTGTGTGCCTTTCCAAATCATGTGCAATCAATTGAATTTACCACAGGTGGACTCCAATCCAGTTGTAGAAACATCTCAAGGATTATCAATGGAAACAGGATGCACCTGAGCTCAATTTCAAGTCTCATAGTAAAGGGTCTGAATACTTATATAAATAAGGTATTTCTGTTTTTTTATACATTTGTAAAAATATCCGTTTTGGCTTTGTCATTATGGGGTATTGTGTGAAGGGGGGAAAGTATTTAATCCATTTTAGAATAAGGCAACAAAATGTGGAAAAGGTGAAGGGATCTGAATACTTTACAAATGCACTCTCATATTTACACAAGTACTCACACCCGAGTCAATACTTCGTAGAAGCACCCATAGCAGTGATTACAGCTGTGAGTCTTTCTGGGTAAGTCTAAGAGCTTTCCACACCTGGATTGTACAACATTTGCCCATTATGCTTTTCAAAATTCTTCAAGCTCTGTCAAATTGTTTGGCTAGACAACCATTTTTAGGACTTGCCATAGATTTTGAAGCAGATTTAAGTCAAAACTGTAACTAGGCCACTCAGGAAAATTCTGTGTCTTCTTGGTAAGCAACTGCAGTGTAGATTTGGCCTTGTGTTTTTTCCAGTTATTGTCCTGCAGAAAGGTGAATTCCTTTCCCAGTGTCTGGTGGAAAGCAGACTGAACCAGGTTTTTCTCTAGGATTTTGCCTGTGCTTAGCTCCATGAAGTAAATTTTTTTATCCTGAAAAATGTCCCAGTCCTTAACGATTACAAGCATACCCATAACATGATGCAGCCACCACTATGCTTGAAAATATGCAGAGTGGTACTCAGTAATGTGTTGGATTTGACCCAAACATAACATGTATTCAGGCCAAGTGGTTTCCTGCCTCTTCTGCAACTGAGTTAGGAAGGACGCCTGTATTTTGTAGTGACTGGGTGTATTGATACACCATCCAAAGTGTAATTAATAACTTCACTATGCTCAAAGGGATATTCAATGTCCTCTTTTTATTTTACCAATAGTTGTCGTTCTTTGCGAGGCATTGGAAAACCTCCCTGGTCTTTGTGGTTGTATCTGTGTTTGAAGTTCACTGCTCGACTGAGGGACCTTACAGATAATTGTACGTGTGGGGTACAGAGATGAGGTAGTCATTCAAAAATCTTGTTAAACACCATTATTGCACACAGAGTGAGTCCATGCAACTTATTATGTGACTTGTTGCCATAAAAGGGGTTGAATACTTATTGACTCAAGACATTTCAGCTTTTCATAATTAATTTGTAAAAAAAAAAAAAAAAGTATATATATATATATATATATATATATATATATATATATATATATATATATATATATAAAACTTTGACATGATGGGATATTGTGTGTAGTAGGCCAGTGACCAAAAAAATCTAAATTTAATCAGTTTTAAATTCAGGCTGTAATATAACAAAATGCGTAAAAAGTAAAGGGGTGTGAATACTTTCTGAAGTATATGTGAGGAATGACGACAGGTGCCACTTTCCGTTTCATTTCCTTCAATTATAGGATGCAACTGAAGTAAACGTAGCTCAATTGAATCTTGTAGGCTAATATTTTTGATGATTTCTCTCTCTCATCTCTAGCCACATTGAACAACATGATCTTGTATTGACACTGCCTTCTCACGAGGGAATTATCACAGCAGATCATGGCATTATTGTTTGTTGTTCTTAAACATTCTCCTTTTCTATATTGCACCAAATTTGCACACACCCTATATTATTCCATAACGTTGTCATGGAAAATATTAATGTCGTTTCCAACTAGCAATCAACAACTGTGCCGTAAATAAGTCTGCATTATTGAACATTAAGATTGCCGAAACGCCAGTCTCTTTGGCAAATGACAGGAATGGCAAGGAGTGGAATGTTAACTAAAGAGACTGGTACCCAGACTAGCCTTGTGTGGCCATACTTTCAAATCTCGTCTTGGTAGGTAAGAAGCAGGGCTTCTGAGGCTAGTCGCATTAAGGATATAGTACAGTAAGGCTTTCTGACTAAGCTCTCTGACGAAACGTCTGGTTGAAATCAGCGAGGCTAGAGATCCTACACAGCAGCACTCACCACAAAGATGCCCCCAGCTCCAGCTCTGGCAGCGGACTGGTGCAGACTCCTGACCTGCCTGGACTGAGAAGGTGGAACATTGACAGAACAAGAGACAGAGAAGAAGGATGTTAATGTGTGAATAAGATTTCATTCTATGGAATACCAACCCAAAACGAATTTATTAAAGACTTCAACACCAACAGGACAATTTGGCAGTGTGAGGAATGCAGCACCAGTTATAATTATGACCAGTGTGATTCAAAATAATTAAGAAGTTGCAAGGTAGCCGTGAAGCTAACTAGCCAAGGAACACTGCATGTTTGTTTACTAGTAAAGCCAGCAAACTATGCAAGGCTCTTTTACGCTAGCTAACTCAATTAGCCAGTCAGGAAGCTTTAGCTAGCGAACTGACAAGGACAAGATGTATTTTCACAACCCTTCAATCAACATTTTTGTTCAGATTAATATTTTACTAAATCATTACTCCAATGAAAGTGTAACATTGCCTGGTGTAGCTAGCTACTAGCTAGCGAACGAACGAACAATGTAACTAGCTAGCTAGCTAGCCAGTCCGCTAGCTAGCTAGGCCGCTTGCCCTTGTCAAGTGTCATGCAACATATCTCATTAAATGCTCATAAAACATAATGATTCTTAACTGATAATGTTAGCTTAACGTGAGTACATTGTTATAACCATACCGTTTGCGATACAACAGATCGAATTGCAGAAGTTAAAAACATCTTGACAGCGTAGTTTTGTCCCGTTGATAAAACACTTATCGGACGACAGCAGAGGGGCTGACATCGATTTACGGTGCTCTCGATTGAGCGGTTCTGGCTTACGCAACGTGTTTACGTCTGAAGTGAAACTAATCGATCACAGATCCCCCAAAAAATATTACAATTTATTTTCTGTCCAAATGTATCGCCATTTATGTGAACAATCACATAAGATTATTAGGCTGATTTAACGTTCAGTATTTGCATGGACATCTGTATTTTTCTGTATACTCCATTGTTCAGCAATATCAGCGTCTTTAAAAAAAAATAACTGGTGACATAGGCAGTGGAGGAACGTTAAAACGAGAGTTTCTACTGGACAAATTAAGTTAGGCCCCTAAAAAAAAGACGCAATTGTCTCCACAAGCCAGAATGTTTCAATACAATGATATGTACAGGTTGTACAAGCTGTAGGTCCTTCTGATGACAGGAGGTGGAGGTAAGGTATCCACATTAAAGTGTTGTTTACCTGACTTTTTGCACTCGCAGGTAGGTAGGTTATGTTACTTGTATTTTCAATCTCTTGACGTGATGCACAATATGTAAACAATAGCCGAATGTAACCAAACCAGTCCACCTAAGCACGTTTCCTCGCAATCAGTAAGAATTGTTTGCCTTTCGGTCTGTGGTTAGATTAGTCTCAGCCATATTGTGCAAGTGTTTGTCAATGCGAATTGCATCAGTATTGGAAATAAAAACCGGAAATAAAAACCGATAACCAGACCAGCATAGTGAAGGTTGGGTTGATAACATTTCCCTGTGGATATTTTGTATCAGATTACCTCCGACAGAGGGATAAAATCGTCAGGTCAAGTAAGTTGAAATGAAGTTTGTTCAACATTCTGATATGTAATGGGACTGTTTGGGAATGCTGAGCCTACATGTGAGAGATGAGTGTGTAAGTATGATGTAACAATGTAAATTGTTGATCTATATTTTGAATTAAAAAATATAGATAAAAAAAAAATGTAATACTAAAAGATAATTATTTCACTCAGATTCTTAGAGGCTAGAAAGTGTGGTGTGTGTGTGTGTGTCATGTATGCTAGAATGGAGGTGTAAAAACGACAGCTGCATACGCATATTAGCTAATACATATACCATACCTCGCAGTACAATCTTCTCTAAAAACAGTTATACAATGTGCTCTGCAATAAGATAACCAGAGTTTGATTTCTAAATCAGATGAGTTCTCAAATAGCAGCTGCCCAATACCATGGTGGGAATGGATAATGCTGGATGTATTGAACTATAAGGTAAAGAGAATGATAAACCAATACCATGGTGGGCTTGTGTAACCGATGTGAAATGGCTAGTTAGTTAGCGGTGGTGCGCGTTAATAGCGTTTCAATCAGTGACGTCACTCGCTCTGAGACCTGAAGTGGTTGTTCCCCTTGCGTTGCAAGGGCCGCGGCTTTTGTGGCACGATGGGTAACGATGCTTCGTGGGGTGTCAGTTGTTGATGTGTGCAAGGGTCCCTGGTTCGAGCCCGGGTTGGGGCGAAGAGAGGGACGGAACCTACACTGTTACACATGGATAGTCAAATCAGATGTTATTTGTCACGTGCCCCGAATACAACAGGTGTACAGTGTACAGTGAAACGGTGCAGTTTTTAAGTAAAAATTAGGTAAACAATAGATAAGGGGGGAAAAAAATAGCAGTAGCGAGACTATATACAGGGGGTACCGGTACAGAGTCTATGTGGAAGCTATATACAGGGGGTAACGGTACAGAGTTAATGTGCGGGGGCACCGGTTAGTTGGGCTAATTGAGGTAATATGTACATGTAGGATTAGTTAAAGTGAATATGCATAGATGATAAACAGAGAGTAACAGCAGTGTAAAAGAGGGGTTTGGCGGGTGGGGCGTTGCGGGACACAATGCATAGTCTGGGTAGCCATTTGATTACCTGTTCAGGAGTCTTATGGTTTGGGGGTAAAAGCTGTTGAGTGGCCTTTTGGACCTATACTTGGGAATCCGGTACTGCTTGCCATGCAGTGGCGGAGAGAACAGTCTATGACTGGGGTGGCTTTAGTCTTTGACAATTTTTAGGGCATAACTCTGACACCGCCTGGTATAGAAGTCCTGGATGGCAGGCAGCTTAGCCCCAGTGATGTACTGGGCCGTACACACTACCCTCTGTTAGAGGTCGACCGATTATGATTTTTCGACGCCGATACCGATTATTGGAGGACCAAAAAATGCCGGTACCGATTAATCGGCTGATTTTCAACATCAACAAAAATATTCGTAATAATGACAATACAGAATGAACACTTATTTTAACTTAATACACTGCTCAAAAAAATCAAGGGAACACTTAAACAACACAATGTAACTCCAAGTCAATCACACTTCTGTGAAATCAAACTGTCCACTTAGAAAGCAACACTGATTGACAATAAATTTCACATGCTGTTGTGCAAATGGAATAGACAACAGGTGGAAATTATAGGCAATTAGCAAGACACCCCCAATAAAGGAGTGGTTCTGCAGTGGTGACCACAGACCACTTCTCAGTTCCTATGCTTCCTGGCTGATGTTTTGGTCACTTTTGAATGCTGGCGGTGCTTTCACTCTAGTTGTAGCATGAGACGGAGTCTACAACCCACACAAGTGGCTCAAGTAGTGCAGCTCATCCAGGATGGCACATCAATGCGAGCTGTGGCAAGAAGGTTTGCTGTGTCTGTCAGCGTAGTGTCCAGAGCATGGAGGCGCTACCAGGAGACAGGCCAGTACATCAGGAGACGTGTAGGAGGGCAACAACCCAGCAGCAGGACTGCTACCTCCGCCTTTGTGCAAGGAGGAGCAGGAGGAGCACTGCCAGAGCCCTGCAAAATGACCTCCAGCAGGCCACAAATGTGCATGTGTCTGCTCAAACGGTCAGAAACAGACTCCATGAGGGTGGTATGAGGGCCCGACGTCCACAGGTGGGGGTTGTGCTTACAGCCCAACACCGTGCAGGACGTTTGGCATTTGCTAGAGAACACCAAGATTGGCAAATTCGCCACTGGCGCCCTGTGCTCTTCACAGATGAAGCAGGTTCACACTGAGCACATGTGACAGAGTCTGGAGACGCCGTGGAGAATGTTCTGCTGCCTGCAACATCCTCCAGCATGACCGGTTTGGCGGTGGGTCAGTCATGGTGTGGGGTGGCATTTCTTTGGGGGGCCGCACAGCCCTCCATGTGCTCGCCAGAGGTAGCCTGACTGCCATTAGGTACCGAGATGAGATGCTCAGACCCCTTGTGAGACCATATGCTGGTGCGGTTGGCCCTGGGTTCCTCCTAATGCATGACAATGCTAGGCCTCATGTGGCTGGAGTGTGTCAGCAGTTCCTGCAAGAGGAAGGCATTGATGCTATGGACTGGCCCGCCCGTTCCCCAGACCTGAATCCAATTGAGCACATCTGGGACATCATGTCTCGCTCCATCCACCAACGCTACGTTGCACCACAGACTGCCCAGGAGTTGGCGGATGCTTTAGTCCAGGTCTGGGAGGAGATCCCTCAGGAGACCATCCGCCACCTCATCAGGAGCATGCCCAGGCGTTGTAGGGAGGTCATACAGGCACGTGGAGGCCACACACACTACTGAGCCTCATTTTGACTTGTTTTAAGGACATTACATCAAAGTTGGATCAGCCTGTAGTGTGGTTTTCCACTTTAATTTTGAGTGTGACTCCAAATCCAGACCTCCATGGGTTGATAAATTGGATTTCCATTGATTATTTTTGTGTGATTTTGTTGTCAGCACATTCAACAATGTAAAGAAAAAATAATTTAATAAGATTATTTCATTCATTCAGATCTAGGATGTGTTATTTTAGTGTTCCCTTTATTTTTTTGAGCAGTATATATGCAATATGTTAAAACCAGCTCCTCCCTCGACAGAGATTGATCATCTCGAGAACTAAAGCAAATATCTTGCTGCAACCCACCACCTAATATCTTCATACAATTATTGATATAAAAATTCTATTTTTATTGAATTTTTTATATCAATAATTTAACATTTTTAAGTCAATAATTAGAATTTTGATGTAAACAACGATTTATCAATATGAAAATATATTTTTTATATCTAACTGCATTTTTTTTTTATATAATGTTTTTTTAATGATAATGACTTTCATGGGGCGAGATAATTTTTGCGTGCAGTTTCTATTGCAAGTCTACACACCCCTTGTCTTCAAATTAGGCTGCCTTAAAATTACATCCTAAAAAGGGATTCAATTAGATTTTTGATTTATTTATAGATTATACAATTTACTCCTCTTTTGTCAAAATGATTTTTTTTTTTACAGTTTTCCAAGTTAATAAAAAGAAACAAGAAATTTAAAATGTATTTATTGCGTATGTCTTCACCCCTCAGAGTTAATACCTAATGGAAGCATATTTTTGGCAGCCATTACAGATTCTACTAACCTTGCACAATTCTTAGGACAACATATCCATTTTTTTTTTACTCAAGCTCAGTAAATTTAGTTGGAAATCATTGATGTACAACAATATTCAATGCTTGTCACTGATTTTCAAGCAGATTTAAGTTAGGAATGAGACTACTAGACCATTCAGGAAGACTCAACAACTCTTGGAAAGGCTATTCTGGTGTGTCTTTGGCATTAGAATAAGTGTAATTGTTCAGCTGAAAAAATACTCTATCGTCGGGTTAGGTTTTCAGAAGACGGCGGGTATTCTGTGTACATCGGTAGGAAAGAAATCCAATTTAATAATTTGTAAAATTTTCATTTTAAGGCAACAAAATGTGAAGACTGTGTCTCAATGCTCTCTCCGCCCAAAATTATAATTTTTAATATCGATACATATGTTTTATATATATAAAAAATATATATATAATTATTGATATCAAAAATTCAATTGATTATTAAAAAAAAACAATTATTGACATAAACAATTGTGAATATACAGTACCAGTCAAAAGTTTGGACGCAGCTACTCATTCCAGGGGTTTTCTTTATTTTGACTATTTTCTACAATGTATAATAATAGTGAAGACATCAGAACTATGAAATAACACAGATGGAATCATGTAGTAACCAACAAAGTGTTAAAAAAAATAAAAAAATTGTCAAAATGAAATACAGATTCAGGTAGGTCCCTCCCTGTTTGCTGAACCTGTCCAATAGAAACTCTAGTTTTCGTTGTTTGCAGTAATGACAACACACCCTGGGACCTATTGTTTACGGAAACCGTTTACCGTTTAAGAAACCAAACAGAGCAAAACGTGAGTTTTTATTGGACAAATTCATTTTGGTCCCTCCCCGTTTCTTTCCGTTTGCTTCCGATTTAAGAAACGTTTTGCAACAGAATCGGCACAATGAATACGCCCCTAGCCAAGCTTTTTCACAATGAGGAGATTCGATTATCTGTCCCGGGTTACCCCAGTGGAAGGAGTTTCCACCGAATGAAAAGTGATTGCATGCATGACTCAGCGTGAGCCAGATGCCCCGTTCAAAGCCCACAGCGAAATTGGCTCCAAAACAAAAGTGACATAGTGTAGGCTTAATTTAGAGGGAGGGGGAGGTTGGTGTTTCAGGAATACAGAATACACTGTACAGTCTGTATGTACTGTTTCTCTGTCTGTCTTTCTGTCTCTGTATGTCTGTCTGTCTGTACTGTCTCTCTAAATGTCTGACTGGCTGTATGTCTGTCTGTCTGTACTGTCTCTCTGAATGTCTGACTGTCTGTCCGTCTGTCTGTCTGTCGCTCAGCCTAGCATTCACGGTTCTGACTAGAGGAAGAACACCTACAATCGGAAGTTAGGAGAATTAGGTTAGGGAGAATTAACGTGGCAGGTTAGGGAGAATTAACGTGGCAGGTTAGGGAGAATTAACGTGGCAGGTTTGGGAGAATTAACGTGGCAGGTTTGGGAGAATTAACGTGGCAGGTTAGGGAGAATTAACGTGGCAGGTTAGGGAGAATTAACGTGGCAGGTTAGGGAGAATTAACGTGGCAGGTTTGGGAGAATTAACGTGGCAGGTTAGGGAGAATTTATGCAGCAGGTTTGGAGAATTAGGTTAAGGTTAGGATTAGCTAAAATTCTCTCCTAACCTGCTATGAAAAAGTCACTGCTGGTTGTAGCTGTTCTTCGTCTGGTCACAACCAGCATTCGCCCAGCCTACCGATGCATTCCCCCTCATACAGAATATCTCTGAAAAGAATGTCATCAACAGACCAGGGGCCGCTCAGCCAATGAAAAGGTGGGAGTGCCATGTTGATTGTTTTGATTGGCTCCCTTGGCACTAAGCAGACTGTGGAAAGGACACAAAATCTGGCATTAGAGGTGTGGCCAGAGTGTACTGCTCCAATGCCTGAAGCTTTCTGTAGTTGTCTGTGCCTGGCCACACATCTAGTCTCTCCCCTCCTCTAGCCTTGGATGATAGACAAATCAGATCTGTGGACTGACTGCCTGGCCTCACCTCTAGTCTCTCTTTCAGACGTACTGTATATAGATCCTATCAACGATGGTGGTCCCTGGCTCTCAACACATAGAGGACAAGATGTACCATCCTCCGGAGGGTCTGCAGAAGGATGCTCATGTGCCTGACTTCAACTGTTATCTGGAACTTTACAAGAAGTCTATTGAGGAGCCGGACGGTAGGTTAAGAAGGCTGTTAGCTGCGCGTGCGCACGTGCTTGTTGCTCGCAGAATAACTGAAGACTCATCTGCAATAGATTGTGTGTGTCTCTGTCTGTGTGTCTCTGTCTGTGTGTCTCTGTCTGTGTGTGTGTGTGTGTGTGTGTGTGTGTGTGTGTGTGTCTCTGTCTGTGTGTGTGTGTGTGTCTCTGTCTGTGTGTGTGTGTCTCTGTCTGTGTCTCTGTGTGTGTGTGTGTGTGTGTGTGTGTGTGTGTGTGTGTGTGTGTGTCTTTCTGTGTGCTCTGAACAAAATCTGTATGTCCTTTTTTTTCTTTTCTCTCTTGCAGTATTCTGGAAAGAGGTTGCTAGTGATTTCTATTGGAAGAAGCCTCCTACGGGTCACATTCTGCAGTATAACTTCGATGTGACCAAAGGGAATATCTATGTGAAATGCATGGAGGGAGCCAAAACAAACATGTGTTACAACGTCCTGGACAGGAACGTGAATGACAAGAACCTTGGTGAACGAGTGGCATTCTACTGGTAAGAAAAGACACAGTTGCATTTGACTGTTTCTACTTGTTCAGAAAAAAGTCAGTGAATAAGAATGAGGCCTACATTTGAGCCACTGTCTGTAGCATATAAGTCTCCCTGGAGCGCCCCAGTATGGGACAGGAAGTCCTCTAGATACTAAGGTACTACTATTCACTCAGTTTATACATCAACACCCTGGCTTGCTCTGTGTGTGGGTATAATGTAACTGATTAAGCTTTTCATTTCATACATAACCAAAGTGTGAAAATGTAACTTCTCAGACAAGTACTACCTGTTCCTCAGAGTGCCAGGGCTGGGGGGAGGGGGTTAGGTTAATGTAATGAGACCAACAGGAAACTAACACCTTGAGGGTTTCAGAGTCAGAAAATAAGCTGTTTTTAACGGCAGGTAGCTTAGTGGTTAGAGCGTTGGGTCAGTAACCTAAAGGTTGCTGGATCAAATCCCCGAGCTGACAAGGTAAAAAAAATCTGTTGTTCTGCCCCTGAACGAGGCCGTTAACCCCACTGTTCCCCGGTAGGTTGTCATTGTAAATAAGAATTTATTCTTAACTGACTTGTTGTCAGTTAAGAACTTGTTGTTGACTTGTTGTTGTTTTGGCTCTGTACTCCGGTACTTTGGATTTTAAATGATAAAATGACTACGAGGTTAAAGTGCAGACTTTAATTTTGAAAGTATTTTCATCGTTTAGCAATTACAGCACTTTTTGTACATGGTCCACCCATTTTAGGGGACCAAAAGTATTGGGACAAATTCACTTGTATGTGTATTAAAGTAGTCTTGAAGTTCAGTATTTGGTCCCATATTCCCATAGCACGCAATGATTGCATCGTGTTTGTGACTCTACAAACTTGTTGGATGCATTTGCTGTTTGTTTTGGTTGTGTTACAGATTATTTTGTGCCAAATAGAAATGACTGGTAAATCATATATTGTGTCATTTAGGAGTCACTTTTTATTGTAAATAAGAATAGAATGTTTCTGAACACTTCTACATTAATGTGGACGCTACCATGGTTACGGATAAGCCTGAATGAATCATGAATAATAATGAGTGCGAAAGTTACAGACACTACAAATACTGTATCACCCCCCCCACACACACACACACACACACACACACACACACACACACACACACACACACACACACACACACACACACACACACACACAAATGAAGTAACGACAGAATACGGACTGTTTTGGATTACATCTGAGATCCACGACCAGACAGCCTTTATCTGGGCAGTGCTTTCACATTAATCATCGACAAGGGGCTTTCACGCATGATGGAAGAAATTGTGTACATTCTTGGAAATCACTCACTTGATATGACATAGTAACGATAGAATATGGCTGTGTGAGTTATGATGAGACTGTCATACCTGCAGGTCCTAGACTAAACACACTAGGTCTGGTCACCAGCCTGTCGTCAGACCACTGTAAAACACTACCAGGTGCCACTCTTGTTAAGGGAATTGAGACGCTGCCTTGATACTGTCACTGGCCTGTTCTCAATCATTGTATTATCAAGATAACTGTAAGGGTAGCTGTAAAGTTAGCTGTAAGGTTAGCTGTAAGGTTAGCTCTAGCTGTAGCTGTAAGGTTAGATGTAAGGTTAGCTGTAACTGTAAGGGTAGCTGTAAAGTTAGCTGTAGCTGTAAGGTTAGCTCTAGCTGTAGCTGTAAGGTTAGCTGTAAGGTTAGCTGTAGCTGTAAGGTTAGCTGTAAGGTTAGCTGTAAGGTTAGCTGAAGCTGTAAGGTTAGCTGTAAGGTTAGCTGTAAGGTTAGCTGTAGCTGTAAGGTTAGCTGTAGCTGTAAGGTTAGCTGTAGCTATAAGGTTAGCTGTAAGGTTAGCTGTAAGGTTAGCTGTAGCTATAAAGTTAGCTGTAGCTGTAAGGTTAGCTGTAGCTGTAAGGTTAGCTGTAGGGTTAGCTGAATGCTTGAGATGGTCATTTCTGTCTCTTCAGCATGCAGCCAGACTGAGGATTAGTCTTGCTGGCCAGCTTCACAGTCATTGGTCTGCTCTTGATCGTTGCATTATCTGGATATCTATGATATTGAAGTTTATGATATTCAAAATTGCTTTGAGGACAGATGTTCCGCTAGCGGGACCCCTAGCCAACAGCCAATGGGATAGCAGGGCGCGAAATACAAAACATCAAAAATCTAATAATTCATATTTCTCAAACATATGACTATTTTACACCATTTTAAAGATACACTTCTCCTTAATGCAACCACATTGTCCGATTTCAAAAAGGCTTTACAGCGAAAAGCAAAACATTAGATTATGTTAGGACACCACCTAAACAAGAAAAGCCACACAGCAATTTTCCTAGCAAGGAGAGGCGTCACAAAAACCAGAAATACAGCTAAAATTAAGCACTAACCTTTGACGATCTTCATCAGATGACACTCATAGGACATCATGTTACACAATACATGTATGTTTTGTTCGATCAAGTTCATATTTATATCCAAAAACAGCATTTTACATTGGCGCGTGATGTTCAGAAAATGTTTGCCTCCCAAAACTTCCAGTGAATGTGCACATTAATTTACAGAAATACTCATCATAAACATTCACAAAATATATAACAATTATTTAAAGAATTATAGATACACTACTTCTTAATGCAACCGCTGTGTCAGATTTCAAAATAACTTTACGGAGAAAGCACATTGTTCAATATTCTGAGTACAGAGCTCAGCCATCAATGCAAGCTATACAGCTACCCGCCAAGTCATGGCATCAACAAATCTCTGAATTAGTGTAATAAATCTTTCCTTACCTTTGCTGATCTTCGGCGGAATGCACTCGCAGGACTCCCACTTCCACAAGAAATGTTCATTTGTTCGATAAAGTCCATAATTTATGTCCAAATACCTCCGTTTTGTTGGCGCGTCCAGAACACTATTCCAAAGGCACGATGCGGGAGCGCAAATCAATAGACGAAAAGCTCAAAAGTTCCATTACCGTTTGTAGAAACATGTCAAACGATGTTTGCAATCAATCCTTAGGGTGTTTTTAACATAAATAATCGATAATATTCCAACCGGACAATAGCGTATTCATTACAGAAGAAAAATAAAAATGCTAGCCATGCGTGAATGCGCATGAAGTAACTACATGACCTCAGACAGTCCACTGCTTGAACTGGCTGTTATTCCCTCAAAATTCACCATAGAAGCCTCAAACAACTTTCTAAAGACTGTTGACATCTAGTGGAAGCCTTAGCAAGTGAAAAATGACCCCACAGACACTGTAGTTTGAACAGGCAATGGTTTGAAAGACTACAAGTCTCAGATTTCCCACTTACTGGTTGGATTTTTCTCAGGTTTTTGCCTACCATATGAGTTCTGTTATACTCACAGACATCATTCAAACAGTTTTAGAAATTTCAGACTGTTTTCTATCCAAATCTACTAATAATATGCATATCCTAGTTTCTGGGCCCGAGTAGTAGGCAGTTTAATTTGGGTATGTTTTTCATCCATCCTTGAAAATACTGCCCCCTATACCTTAACAGGATTATTAATGCCATACTAGGTAATACAGTCAGCCACGTCTCTTCGTCGTGCACATAGCTGATGAGGTTAATGTCAGCTATCTACAGTACAACAGGTGAGGTCAGATCCAAGCTTTACCCAGGCAGACTGCCATGGTAACTGGGTCAGGGGCTTAGGAGTTGAGACAGACTTGTGCAACAGTGTGCCACATAACTAAACAAGCAAGACAGACAGACATCGGACAAGCATTGAAACCGAATATAGACTGAACAAGCTGCTAAAGGAGAACATCCTGTCTATCAATCTATCTGAGGAAACAACAGGATGCATTGCTACATTTTGGATTGAAATTACAGAAGTTGTGTTTTAACATGACGCGACCTGAGGACTGAGGTGAAGTCGTTGGAAAGTTTTTAAAACAAAAGTCTGGATTTGAACGTAATGGCACTTGAGGTTAGTCCAAAATGACACAATAAGGGAATAGGTGTCCTTTTCATGTGTATACTCTAACTGACTGTGATGAATGACAACATGACCTAAATTGTTGACTCGGACAATAAAAGGCTTGATGTTTTATATTGTATTGATTCAGATAAAGGCTTGATGTTTTTATATTGTATTGATTCAGATAAAGGCTCGATGTTTTTATATTGTATTGATTCAGATAAAGGCTCGATGTTTTTATATTGTATTGATTCAGATAAAGGCTTGATGTTTTTATATTGTATTGATTCAGATAAAGGCTCGATGTTTTATATTGTATTGATTCAGATAAAGGCTTGATGTTTTTATATTGTATTGATTCAGATAAAGGCTCGATGTTTTTATATTGTATTGATTCAGATAAAGGCTCGATGTTTTTATATTGTATTGATTCAGATAAAGGCTCGATGTTTTTATATTGTATTGATTCAGATAAAAGCTTGATGTTTTTATATTGTATTGATTCAGATAAAGGCTTGATGTTTTTAATGTCTGTTCTCCAGGGAGGGGAACTCACCTGATCATCACGAGGCCATCACCTATGGTCAGCTGCTGGGACAGGTGTGCAGGTGTTCCAACCTGCTGAAGCAGATGGGTAAGACGGTACACCTCAGTGTGGCATATGAAAGAAATAGGCTAGCTTACCACTTTTCCCCAATTTACTGCTCTGTGAAGAACATTCATAAATGGTGCCGCTTTTCTTTTGACATGTTTTAAATACTCAACTTCCCCGTCAAAACCAGCACAACATCAACCTTTAACTCTCCTCCACCATTTTGTCTTCTGTGGTGTGTGTTAACAGGAGTGAGGAAGGGAGACAGGGTGGCCATCTACCTCCCTATGATTCCGGAGCTGGTGTACACCATGCTGGCCTGCGCCAGGATAGGAGCTGTCCACTCCATCGTGGTCAGTTCAAGGATTGACATTATGGGTTGCCTTATTGCATGGGGGGGAAAAGTTTTGTACTAGGAATCTCCAGGTGAAGAGATGAAGACAATCAGAAATCAATACCGGGTTTATTCCAAATTGCGACAGGGATACACCTCCCAGCACAGAAGCAGAGGAAAATGTCTAACTGGTCTTCTCTGAGAAGGTCTGTATATCCTAGTCAGCAGACGACTGTTGACTAGGATATAAAGGCACACACACAGTGTTTTACAGACGACAATAACAATCAGTGTCCTCTGTCCTTGTACCTTCAGTCTGGCGTCATTCACTATCAATAGATATGAGTTTAATCCAGAACATAGTCTCTAGTCTAGTGACCATCAACCAGTGTTAAAAACAACACTGGAAATCATACGTATTACAGAAAGGCAGAAATATAGAACTATGCTAAACATTCTGTTAATCACCCTAAACTGAATATGAACTTCATCTGGGCTCCCGAGTGGCGCAGCGGTCTAAGGAACTGCATCTCGGCGCAAGAGGCGTCACTACGGTCCCTGGTTCGAATCTAGGCTGTATCACAACCCGGCCGTGATTAGTAGTCCCTGAGGGCTGCGCACAATTGGCCCAGCGTTGGCCGGGTTTAGGCCGTCATTGTAAATTAAGAATTAGTTTTTAACTGACTTGGGCCAAAGGTTAAATGAATAAAATAAAATCTTAACTATTCCCATTATACAAGCGAACGGAGCAGTTGAGCTTGCCCTGCTCTCCCATTCCACAGGTGATTTTAGTATTATTTCAGTTTTTATAGTGAAAACACCCAAACTGGAAAGAATGCCAGTAACCTAAAACTTATATTTCTGGTTCCTCCCCATTGTTTAAATGAAAGACAGATAATTTATGACAGTCAGACAAGTTGAGCCTGCTCAGAGATGTTTTTTCTTTTTTTTACTGATAACTAAAATACAAAGAATTCCAGTACTGATCTTTCTGGCAATACATATCCGAAAATGTAAATGAGCTATTTACACTCAGAAAGGACAAGTGATCGTAATCTTCGAGCCAACCAAAAAAATACTCCTGACTTGCCCGATGGTCCAAGTGCCTTTTCAGACTTCAATGTCAATCCCTGCTTTAAGTTTACCGGAGGTGGTTTGATTATCCAGTGGCGCTCATGATGAGGAACCTTCTCTGAGACTTAACCTGAAGACTTGTGTTAGCTCCCTGATCTACTGCCTGTGTAGGTTTTAGCTCAGCTAGCTAATAAGACTAATGCAGTCTTAATAAGGTGTGTAGATGTTCCACACTGTAATTTTCAGTTTTTTGTTTCTGTTACCAGACTGTACTGACTGACATAAGGTACAGTGTTAATATTAGTGGGGGGGGGGGGGGTCTGGAGAGAATGGGGTAATGCTTGCCCCTGTCGGTTCTGCCTGACCTTGCCTTGCAGAGCTATCAGCTGTTCAGTAGCAGTTGGGATAACACCTGCAAACAGGTCTGCATCCCAAGTGGCACCCTACATAGTGCCCCCGTAATGGCACCCTATTCCCTACATAGTGCCCTGTAATGGCACCCTATTCTCTTCCTAGTGCACTACTTTTAACCAGAGCCTCTGGTCAAAAGTGGTGCACTATGTTGGGAACATGTTTTCCGTTTGGGACGCTGCAGGGGAGGTGTAATATCACAGCGGTTCCTCGCAGGGGGGGGGAGGGGGGGGCTAACCCCTAACCCTTAAACTCTTAAAATGTGGGCCAGCCACACTAGAACTATCAGCATGCTATTTGGGACAGGATCATATCAAGCATACATGTATAGTAATTTTAGCAGCAAGTTGAGCCAGACACTATTTCAGTCATAACCTTGCGTCTCAAGTAGAGGTTATAGCGTTGTAGTTTAAAAATACCTCATGTCTTGTGTGTCCCAAGGTTACATTTTTTTTATCTAGTATGCAGGACTATATTTAGACCTATTTAAATATAAGTGACCCTATTCCTGCTGGATCATTGTTCCATGAGCTGTCTAATGTTTTATGATTCACAAACGGGACATAAGAGTTACAGAGATTGTTGGCAATGTTTGATTGTTTGGGTATTTGCAGTATCACTACTTCTATTCTGATGTAGCATGATTGATTTCTCATGTAGTTTGACACAAGGCACTTTTTTTTTTTTTTTTTGTTTTAGAAGTGCTTTGTATTCAATGCCATCACGTCCTGAAATGTATTTCATATAAAACGCTATGGTCCCATTGAGAGGTAGGGAGACACTTTTAAATGCTACACTGTGAACTATTAACCTTGTCCAATGCAGAAGTGGCCTTTTTTTTTTTTTTTTTTTTTTAAGGAGCAGGCTTACAGTAAATGTTAAAACTGTGTGCTTTGGCTAAAGTAGATCTGGGACCAGGCTAACTCTAACACCAAATACCTTTTTTTTATTGTTTTTTTTAAATATTGAACAAATGTTGATTCGGCAATAACAATCAATCATAACGTTCTGTTAAATGACTCCATTAGATGTTGGCGTCTCACCCTGTTATACATATTATACAACCTCACTGAGTTGACCTGCTGTGGTGTGTGTGTGTGTGTGTGTGTGTGTGTGTGTGTGTGTGTGTGTGTGTGTGTGTGTGTGTGTGTGTGTGTGTGTGTGTGTGGGGGGGGGGGGGGGGGGGGGGGGGGGGGGTTCAGTTTGCAGGCTTCTCCGCCGAGTCTCTATGTGAGAGGATCATGGATTCCCAGTGTAGTATCCTGGTGACTGCAGGTAAGAGAGTGGCTGATGTCCAGGGCTCTAAATATATATATATCTTTTTTTTAATGAATTGGTAGCACTGGTGCTCCCAACATCAAAGTTAGGAGCACAACATAAAATCTAGGAGCACCAGAAGATGTATTTTGTTTTAATTGATTGAGATATAGCATATTGGGCCTATATGAATTCTAGCTGCTTTTGAAGCACACGATGTGCTCTAGAAACTAATATTTAACCCTGTAAAGACGTGTTTATTATAAAAAGCCAGAATGTTGATACAAAAAAGCTGTCATTGAAATTACAAAGAATACTAGGTTTCTACATTGGGTTAAAAGTACTACCTATTGAGATGCTTTACATTGACAATTCTACACGGTCTCTTTAAGAGCATCAAGTTTGTGAGTGACTACAGTATGTGCCAAGAGATGAGTCATTCATTCATTGCTTTAATCATTTATCTTCTAAAGAAGATATCCCTTTTCTTTCTTTCTGTGCCCCCAAAAGTAACCGGGTTGTTAGCTAGCTAGCTAGCTAATGAGGTAACATGACATAACAAGATGTACTGGTAAAGTAACCAGGTTGTTAGCTAGCTAGCTAATGAGGTAACATGACTTAACAAGGTGTACTGGTAAAGTAACCAGGTTGTTAGCTAGCTAGCTAATGAGGTAACATGACATAACAAGGTGTACTGGTAAAGTAACCAGGTTGTTAGCTAGCTAGCTAATGAGGTAACATGACATAACAAGATGTACTGGTAAAGTAACCAGGTTGTTAGCTAGCTAGCTAATGAGGTAACATGACATAACAAGATGTACTGGTAAAGTAACCGGGTTGTTAGTTAGCTAGCTAATGAGGTAACATGACTTAACAAGGTGTACTGGTAAAGTAACCGGGTTGTTAGCTAGCTAGCTAATGAGGTAACATGACTTAACAAGATGTACTGGTAGAGTAACCGGGTTGTTCGCTAGCTAGCTAGCTAGCTAGCTAATGAGGTAACATAACAAGATGTACTGGTAAAGTAACCAGCTTGTTAGCTAGCTAGCTAATGAGGTAACATGACATAACAAGATGTACTGGTAAAGTAACCAGGTTGTTAGCTAGCTAGCTAATGAGGTAACATGACTTAACAAGATGTACTGGTAAAGTAACCAGGTTGTTAGCTAGCCAGCTAATGAGGTAACATGACATAACAAGGTGTACTGGTAAAGTAACCGGGTTGTTAGCTAGCTAGCTAGCTAATGAGGTAACATGAATAACAAGGTGTACTGGTAAAGTAACCAGGTTGTTAGTTAGCTAGCTAATGAGGTAACATGACTTAACAAGGTGTACTGGTAAAGTAACCGGGTTGTTAGCTAGCTAGCTAATGAGGTAACATGACATAACAAGATGTACTGGTAAAGTAACCAGGTTGTTAGCTAGTTAATGAGGTAACATAACAAGATGTACTGGTAAAGTAACCAGGTTGTTTGCTAGCTAGCTAGTGAGGTAACATGACTTAACAAGATGTACTGGTAAAGTAACCAGGTTGTTTGCTAGCTAGTTAATGAGGTAACATAACAAGATGTACTGGTAAAGTAACCAGGTTGTTTGCTAGCTAGCTAGTGAGGTAACATGACTTAACAAGGTGTACTGGTAAAGTAACCAGGTTGTTTGCTAGCTAGCTAAGGAGGTAACATGACTTAACAAGGTGTACTGGTAGAGTAACCAGGTTGTTCGCTAGCTAGCTAGTGAGGTAACATGACTTAACAAGGTGTAAACAAATGCCTGTGAGTGGATTTGGAACGACCGGCAGAATATGGTTTATGAACAGTACCTAAAAACTAACTTTTTGATTCACCCGCCACTGTAGCAGATAAATAAAAAATATCTACTAGCCACTCAGAATTCGTACCTGCCAATACATTTATTTGCAGGTTTCGGATTTCCTCAATTTTTTTCCCTCAGGTTTTCACTCTCAATCAAACTTTTCTTTTAGAAAAACAAACAAATTGAATGTTTTAAGTCCACAAATATGCTCAAACTACATCAGGAAACCACTTTTGAGGTCTGGGGAAGAAAATAAAATATATATTTTGGAGGGTATAGTTGCACTTTCATTTCATTTGCACGCCTCGAAAGACTGGTGTTTGGCTGGCAGTGTTTCTGTTCTGCATGCACAATAGTAGAGTTTGCAAAACAAAATACCACCCAATTTGATACAAATCATCATGATATCATATTTAACTTGTACCCCCCACACATTGACTTGGTACCGGTACCCCCTATATTTAGCCTTGTTATTTTGTAACTTTTTATTTTATTTTTTTACTTTAACTTATTTAATAAATATTTTCTTAACTCTTTTTTTTTTTAACTGCGTTGTTAGTTAACCTCTATGGGCTAGGTGGGACGCTTGCGTCCCACCTACGTAACAGCCACTGGCAGCCTGTGGCGCGATTTTCAAAACGTTAAAAATCCTATTACTTCAATTTCTCAAACATATGACTATTTTACAGCTATTTAAAGACAAGACTCTCGTTAATCTAACCACACTGTCCGATTTCAAAAAGGCTTTACAACGAAAGCAAAACATTAGATTATGTCAGCAGAGTACCAAGCCAGAAATAATCAGACACCCATTTTTCAAGCCAGCATATAATGTCACCAAAACCCAGAAGACAGCTAAATGCAGCACTCACCTTTGATGATCTTCATCAGATGACAACCCTAGGACATTATGTTATACAATACATGCATGTTTTGTTCAATCAAGTTCATATTTATATCAAAAACCAGCTTTTTACATTAGCATGTGACGTTCAGAACTAGCATACCCCCCGCAAACTTCCGGGGAATTCGCTAACATTTTACTAAATTACTCACGATAAACGTTCACAAAAAGCATAACAATTATTTAAAGAATTATAGATACAGACCTCCTCTATGCACTCGATATGTCCGATTTTAAAATAGCTTTTTGGTGAAAGCACATTTTGCAATATTCTAAGTACATAGCCCAGGCATCACAGGCTCGCTATTTAGACACCCGGCAAGTTTAGCACTCACCATAATCATATTTACTATTATAAAAGTTTGATTACCTTTTGTTGTCTTCGTCAGAATGCACACCCAGGACTGCTACTTCAATAACAAATGTTGGTTTGGTCCAAAATAATCCATCGTTATATCCGAATAGCGGCGTTTTGTTCGTGCGTTCCAGACACTATCCGAAATAGTAAAGAAGTGTCGCGCGCATGGCGCAATTCGTGACAATAAAATTCTAAATATTCCATTACCGTACTTCGAAGCATGTCAACCGCTGTTTAAAATCTATTTTTACGACATTTTTCTCGTAGAAAAGCGATAATATTCCGACAGGGAATCTCCTTTTCGGCAAACAGAGGAAAAAATCCCAAAGGCGGGGGCGGTCGGGTCACGCGCCTAAGCCCAGTGTCCCTTGATCGGCCACTTGAGAAAGGCGATAATGTGTTTCAGCCTGGGGCTGGAATGACGACATTCTGTTTTTTCCCGGGCTCTGAGCGCCTATGGACGACGTGGGAAGTGTCACGTTAGAGCAGAGATCCTTAGTAAATGATAGAGATGGAAAAGAAGTTCAAGAAATGGTCAGACAGGCCACTTCCTGTAAAGGAATCTCTCAGGTTTTGACCTGCCATTTGAGTTCTGTTATACTCACAGACACCATTCAAACAGTTTTAGAAAATTTAGGGTGTTTTCTATCCATATGTAATAAGTATATGCATATTCTAGTTACTGGGTAGGAGTGGTAACCAGATTAAATCGGGTATGTTTTTTATCCAGCCGTGTCAATACTGCCCCCTAGCCCTAACAGGTTTTAAGGGCTTGTAAGTAAGCATTTCATGGTAAGAGACCGGTTGTATTCGGCGCATGTTATTTGATATCATTATATCATTATGCCAGATAATTTGGAAAGTTTTATGGGAAAGCCATTCATTAGAAATCACTGTTTCAGTGCGGCTTGTTTGGTTTGTGTTTCGGAGGACGCACGGCTCTCGACCTTTGCCTCTCCCGAGTCCGTATGGTAGTTGCAGCGATGAGACAAGACTGTAACTACCAATTGGATACCGTGAAATTGGGGAGAAAAAAGGGGGTAAAAAAAAATTATACAAAAATAAATGACTGTTTCGCTAACTGGCTAAACAAAGTGGCGGACACGGGCGTTCCCATGCCGTTACGTCGTCAGAAATTTGCAAGAAATACAAATCACTGATGCATTCTTTAATATTCTTTACACTGAATGAATCTGCGCTTGCTTTTTTCCCTCCAGGGCACTCTGAAACAACTGCCCAGTGAAGCCCATCATTACAACTATTATTATCTGGGGGATGTTTTCTTCCTGGTCACACTCCCAAAATAAAAAAAATGTCAGGTCACACAACAAAATATCTAGGAGCATATGTGACAAAAATGGTCACACTTTAGAGCCCTGCTGATGTCCAATAAGATGTTACCTTGCATGTGGGACGTGGCTGATGACCAATAAGATGTTACCTTGCATGTGGGACGTGGTTGATGACCAATAAGATGTTACCTTGCATGTGGACTTTAGCCCCCTTGCTAGACAACGTTCCCTAGTTGGACCAATCATCCTGGAGTTGACATCTTAAGTGGGCTCCCGAGTGACGCAGCGGTCTAAGGCACTTCATCTCAGTGCAAGAGGTGTCACTACAGACACCCTGGTTCGATTCCAGGCTTTATCACAACCGGCCGTGATTGGGAGGCCCGTCGGGCGGCGTATAATTTGCCCCAGCGTCGTCCGGGTTTGGCCGGTGTAGGCCGTCATTGTAAATAAGAATTTGTTCTTAACTGACTTGCCTAGTTAGATAAAGGTGAAATAAGAACATGTTAAAGCAATTACCTCCTATATGGGCTTGGGTCCCCCAACAGTTCAGATGAACACTCTATCTTATCAACTTGCATTTTCTCTCTCTCAAGATGGCGTGTACAGAGGGGAGAAGTTGATCAACCTGAAACAGATAGCAGACGAGGCTCTGGAGAAATGCAGGGAGAAGTAGGTTCTATTTACACCTCTATCCTGGTTCTGCTTATACCTAATGCATCCTGTCTGTCTGTCTGTCTGTCTCTGTCTGTCTGTCTGTCTGTCTGTCTGTCTGTCTCTGATACTGTTCACCTTAGACACTAGTAACGATGAACCGACACGTCCTCTATTTTCTGCTGGTGTTTAGATCTATATTATATACGTGTCTCTCTTCATGACAGACACTGTTTACCTTAACCCCTGAGATAGGAGCAGTGGCTCACACACACACACACACACACACACACACACACACACACAGAGCCAGGTCCTGTTGATGGAGAGTGCTGTCTGTTCTGCAAGCTGTGGGGTTGGTGGGGCAACAACAAGGGTTTTGATTCTACAGGGAAGCCCCATCTGTCTGTTGCCCCTAGCAATCTCGATCTGTCGCCGTAGCGATTGTGTGTGTGTGAAACGGCACTTGTATGTCTATCTCAGCCAGAAGACATATGACAGAATATAAACACCATATGGAGGCTGTTCTGCTATGTAGAAACATACACTGAGTGGACAAAACATTAAGAACACCTGCTCTTTCCATAACATAGACTTACCAGGAGAATCCAGGTGAAAGATATGATCTCTTTCCCGTCCGTGTGTATCCAGAATGGTCCACCACCCAAAGGACATCCAGCCAACTTGAAACAACTGTGGAAAGCATTGGAGTCAACGTGGGCCAGCATCCCTGTGGAACGCTTTCAACACTTTGTAGAGTCCATGTCCTGATGAATGGAGGCTGTTCTGAGGGCAAAAGGGGATCCAACTCAAATGTTAGGAAGGTGTTCCTAATGTTTTGTCCACACAGTGTTTAGGGAATATTCAGCGGTGCTACATTGACTGCCCTTACAGACAGATAATACATCATGCTGACAGCTCTCCTCTTCTTTACTCCACAGAGCATCCGCCACTGTTACAAAATGTTTAGTAGTAAAACATCATGCACTGAGGACACAAAATGGAGACATTTCCAACAAATTGCAGGTAGGCCCAGATTTTGACCAGAATACGGACATTAAACTATCACTGCCCAGTGCCTAAAATATATATATATATTTTTTTTTGGCGATTTGAACAATAGTTCAATCTATTTTTTTCTTGAGTTTTAACCTGAGTTGTGTTTGTTGATGTGCTGTTCTCCTCCACCTGTATTTCCTGGTGTACTTCTACTGTAATCTGACTGTCATGTTCCCGCTGTATTTCCTGGTGTACTTTTACTGTATTCTGACTGTCGGGGTCCTGCTGTATTTCCTGGTGTACTTCTACTGTATTCTGACTGTCAGGGTCCTGCTGTATTTTCTGGTGTACTTTTATTGTATTCTGACTGTCGGGGTCCTGCTGTATTTCCTGGTGTACTTCTACTGTATTCTGACTGTCAGGGTCCTGCTGTATTTTCTGGTGTACTTTTACTGTATTCTGACTGTCAGGGTCCTGCTGTATTTCCTGGTGTAGTTCTACTGTATTCTGAGTAAGTGGTGTTTCTGCTGTATTTCCTGGTGTACTTCTACTGTATTCTGAGTAAGTGGTGATTCTGCTGTATTTCCTGGTGTACTTCTACTGTATTCTGACTAAGTGGTGTTTCTGCTGTATTTCCTAGTGTACTTCTACTGTATTCTGAGTAAGTGGTGTTTCTGCTGTATTTCCTAGTGTACTTCTACTGTATTCTGAGTAAGTGGTGTTTCTGTTGTATTTCCTGTTGTCCAGACCTTGTGGGATGCTGCGTGTGATGTGTGATGGGAGGAGGTGATGGGACAGGTCTCAGAGCAGTGTGAACCTGAGTCCTGTTGTATTTCCTGTTGTCCAGACCCCGTGGGATGCTGCGTGTGATGTGTGTTGGGAGGAGGTAATGGGACAGGTCTCAGAGCAGTGTGAACCTGAGTCCTGTTGTATTTCCTGTTGTCCAGACCCCGTAGGATGCTGCGTGTGATGTATGTTGGGAGGAGGTGATGGGACAGGTCTCAGAGCAGTGTGAACCTGAGTCCTGTTGTATTTCCTGTTGTCCAGACCCCGTGGGATGCTGCGTGTGATGTGTGATGGGAGGAGGTAATGGGACAGGTCTCAGAGCAGTGTGAACCTGAGTCCTGTTGTATTTCCTGTTGTCCAGACCCCGTAGGATGCTGCGTGTGATGTATGTTGGGAGGAGGTGATGGGACAGGTCTCAGAGCTGTGTGAACCTGAGTCCTGTTGTATTTCCTGTTGTCCAGACCCCGTGGGATGCTGCGTGTGTTGGGAGGAGGTGATGGGACAGGTCTCAGAGCAGTGTGAACCTGAGTCCTGTTGTATTTCCTGTTGTCCAGACCCCGTGGGATGCTGCGTGTGATGTGTGTTGGGACGAGGTGATGGGACAGGTCTCAGAGCAGTGTGAACCTGAGTGGCTGGATGCAGAGGATCCTCTCTTTATACTGTATACCAGCGGATCTACTGGAAAACCTAAGGTACGGTACTCTCACACACTTACACACACACATATATATATATATATATATATATACACTGCTCAAAAAAATAAAGGGAACACTTAAACAACACATCCTAGATCTGAATGAAAGAAATAATCTTATTAAATACTTTTTTCTTTACATTGTTGAATGTGCTGACAACAAAATCACACAAAAATAATCAATGGAAATCCAATTTATCAACCCATGGAGGTCTGGATTTGGAGTCACACTCAAAATTAAAGTGGAAAACCACACTACAGGCTGATCCAACTTTGATGTAATGTCCTTAAAACAAGTCAAAATGAGGCTCAGTAGTGTGTGTGGCCTCCACGTGCCTGTATGACCTCCCTACAACGCCTGGGCATGCTCCTGATGAGGTGGCGGATGGTCTCCTGAGGGATCTCCTCCCAGACCTGGACTAAAGCATCCGCCAACTCCTGGGCAGTCTGTGGTGCAACGTAGCGTTGGTGGATGGAGCGAGACATGATGTCCCAGATGTGCTCAATTGGATTCAGGTCTGGGGAACGGGCGGGCCAGTCCATAGCATCAATGCCTTCCTCTTGCAGGAACTGCTGACACACTCCAGCCACATGAGGTCTAGCATTGTCTTGCATTAGGAGGAACCCAGGGCCAACCGCACCAGCATATGGTCTCACAAGGGGTCTGAGGATCTCATCTCGGTACCTAATGGCAGTCAGGCTACCTCTGGCGAGCACATGGAGGGCTGTGCGGCCCCCCAAAGAAATGCCACCCCACACCATGACTGACCCACCACCAAACCGGTCATGCTGGAGGATGTTGCAGGCAGCAGAACGTTCTCTATGGCGTCTCCAGACTCTGTCACGTCTGTCACGTGCTCAGTGTGAACCTGCTTTCATCTGTGAAGAGCACAGCGCGCCAGTGGCGAATTTGCCAATCTTGGTGTTCTCTGGCAAATGCCAAACGTCCTGCACGGTGTTGGGCTGTAAGCACAACCCCCACCTGTGGACGTCGGGCCCTCATACCACCCTCATGGAGTCTGTTTTTGACCGTTTGAGCAGACACATGCACATTTGTGGCCTGCTGGAGGTCATTTTGCAGGGCTCTGGCAGTGCTCCTCCTGCTCCTCCTTGCACAAAGGCGGAGGTAGCGGTCCTGCTGCTGGGTTGTTGCCCTCCTACGGCCTCCTCCACGTCTCCTGATGTACTGGCCTGTCTCCTGGTAGCGCCTCCATGCTCTGGACACTACGCTGACAGACACAGCAAACCTTCTTGCCACAGCTCGCATTGATGTGCCATCCTGGATGAGCTGCACTACCTGAGCCACTTGTGTGGGTTGTAGACTCCGTAACATGCTACCACTAGAGTGAAAGCACCGCCAGCATTCAAAAGTGACCAAAAGATCAGCCAGGAAGCATAGGAACTGAGAAGTGGTCTATGGTCACCACCTGCAGAACCACTCCTTTATTGGGGGTGTCTTGCTTATTGCCTATAATTTCCACCTGTTGTCTATATCATTTGCATAACAGCATGTGAAATTTATTGTCAATCAGTGTTGCTTCCTAAGTGGACAGTTTGATTTCACAGAAGTGTGATTGACTTGGAGTTACATTGTGTTGTTTAAGTGTTCCCTTTATTTTTTTGAGCAGTGTATATATATATATGTGTATACACACACACACACACACACACACACATATATATATTATGTGTGTATATATACGTGTGTGTGTGTGTGACCCCGTGTCTTCCTCTTCTGCAGGGTGTTCTCCACACGGTAGCAGGCTACCTGCTCTACACCTCTCTGACCTTTAAGTATGTGTTTGACCACCAGCCAGACGATGTGTACTGGTGTACCGCTGATATAGGATGGATCACCGGACACTCCTACATCACCTATGGACCCCTGGCCAATGGGGCTACCAGCATACTGGTCAGTAGAACAAACAACACATTTTTATTTTTTGAATTTAACCTTTATTTAACTAGGCAAGTCGGTTAAGAGCAAATTCTTGGTCTGATGGTTGATACGTTGGGTTGGTGTGTGGGAATACTCCTGGTCTGATGGTTAACACGTTGGGTTGGTGTGTGGGAATACTCCTGGCCTGATGGTTAACACGTTGGGTTGGTGTGTGGAAATACTCCTGGTCTGATGGTTGATACGTTGGGTTGGTGTGTGGGAATACTCCTGGTCTGATGGTTAACATGTTGGGTTGGTGTGTGGGAATACTCCTGGCCTGATGGTTAACAACACGTTGGGGTGGTGTGTGGGAATACTCTTGGCCTGATGGTTGATTACCACGAGTTACAGTTTCATACGTTGTAATACTAGCACTTTCTTTGTATTGCCTGACTGAACCAACGGGGTGTGTGTGTGTGTGTGTGTGTGTGTGTGTGTTCTCCAGTTTGAGGGTATTCCAGTCCACCCTCACGTGGGGCGTTTCTGGGAGGTGATTGAGAAGTACAGAGTGACCAAGTTCTACACAGCTCCCACAGCCATACGCCTTCTGATGAAGTACGGATTAGATCCAGTACAGAAGTAAGCACACACACACACACACACACACACACACACACACACACACACACACACACACACACACACACACACACACACACACGCTGTGTGTTTCTCAGTGTAAGATTCAATCTGTCCTTTTTTTGTTGTTGCTGTTGCTATGCATCTTTGAAAGGTGGTGTTCCCGGCATTCGCAGAGACCTCATACACGATAAACGTTGCATGTGTCAGCTCAGTAGGAAATTACCTTTTAAATGTCAAGCAAACTATTACCGCTGGATCTACTGTCGATCAGATTGAACGCCGGCCTTTCATCTTTGCTGATCTGAGCTATAGCACTTCAGCTATAATTTTTATTTATTTTTATTTCACCTTTATTTAACCAGGTAAGCTAGTTGAGAACAAGATCTCATTTACAATTGCGACCTGGCCAAGATAAAGCAAAAGCAGTTTGACAACATACAACAACACAGAGTTACACATGGAGTAAAACAAAACATACAGTCAATAATACAGTAGAAAAATAAGTCTGTATACAATGTGAGCAAATGAGGTGCGATAAGGGAGGTAAAGGCAATAAATAGGCCATGGTGGCGAAGTAAATACAATATAGCAAGTAAAACACTGGAATGGTAGATTTGCAGTGGAAGAAAGTGCAAAGTAGAAATAATGGGGTGCAAAGGAGCAAAATAAATAAATAAATAAATACAGTAGGGGAAGTAATAATAATAACGCAGTGTCATTCTGTCCACTAGCGCCATCTGTTGGACAAAAAGAGAACCAACACTCTGGTTTAACAGACTCAGCATTTTCATCACTTATTCACCCTAAACCTGTCACTTCCTGCAGGTACGACCTGTCATCGCTGAGGATTCTGGGTACTGTAGGTGAGCCCATCAACCCGGAGGCGTGGCATTGGTACCACGAGGTGATTGGTCAGAAGAGATGCCCTGTGGTGGACACCTTCTGGCAGACGGAGACGGTGAGAGACGCTGAGTGAACAATGAACCCAACCGGTACCATTCCATAATGTCTGTTTTTGAAATCGTCCTTTTAATTCTTTAATTGTTTTCTATTACATCTATTTGACTGAAAATAAGTTAGAAAATACAGTTCAAATAAAGATTTTAATACATTTTGAAAAATATACTGAGCAACAAAAAAAAATGAAGATTTTACTGAGCTAGAGTTCATAATCTATGGATTTGAAATGACTGGGAATACAGAAATGTATCTGGTCACAGATATAAGGTATCTTAAAAACAAAGTGGGGTCGTGGATCAGAAAACCAGTCAGTATCTGGTGACCACCATTTCTCTCATGCAGCGTGACACATCTCCTTTCGCATAGAGTTGATCAGGCTGTTGATTGTGGCCTGTGGAATGTTGTCCCACTCCTCTTCAATGGCTGTGCGAACTTGGTGGATATTGGCGGGAACTGGAACACGCTGTCATACACGTCGATCCAGAGCATCCCAAACATGCTCAATGGGTGACATGTCTGGCCATGGAAGAAGTGGGTCATTTTCAGCTTCTAGGAATTGTGTACAGTTCCTTGTGAAATGGGGCCGTGCATTATCATGCTGAAACATGAGGTGATGGCGGCGGATGAATGGCACGACAATGGACCTCGTCACGGTATCTCTGTGCATTCAAATTGCCATCGATAAAATGCAATTGTGTTCGTTGTCTGTAGCTTATTACTCTCCATACCATAATCCCAATGCCACCATAGGGCACGTTGTTCACAATTGGCAAACCGCTCGCCCACACGATGCCATATACACGTGGTCTGCGGTTGTGAGCCCGGATAGACGGCCTCCCAAATTCTCTAAAATGATGTTGGAGGAGGCTTATGGTAGAGAAATTAACATTACATTCTCTGGCAACAGCTCTGGTGGACATTCCTGTAGTCAGCATGCCAATTGCACGCTCCCTCAAAACTTGGGACATCTGTGTTGTGAGACAAAACTGCACATTTTAGAGTGGCCTTTTATTGTCCCCAGCACAAGGTGCAACTGTGAAATGATCATTCTGTTTAATCAGATTCTAGATATGCCACACCTGTCAGGAGGATGGATTATCTTGGCAAAGGAAAAATGCTCACTAACAGGGATGTAAATACATTTGTGCAAAATATTTGAGTGAGAAAAAAGCTTCTTTTTTTTTATACATATGAAACATTTCTGTGATCTTTTATTTCAGCATGTCGCGTTTATATTGCTGTTCATTGTGTGTGTGTTTAATGACTTGTGTTCTTGCATAGGGTGGCCATGTTTTAACTCCTTTACCTGCCGCTACACCTCTGAAACCTGGATCAGCTGTAAGTTACCATCATATATACACAGTGTACATTTTTTTTATTGACCCCCCCCCCCCCCCCCCCCCTTTGCCCTCAGAACAGCCTCGATTTGTCGGGGTGTGGACTCTACAAGGTGTTGAAGGCGTTCCACAGGGATGCCGGCCCATGTTGATTCCGATGCTTCTCATTGTTGTGTCAAGTTGGCTGGATGTCCTTTAGGTGGTGGATCATTCTTGATACACACGGGAAACTTGAGTGTGAAAAACCCAGTAACGTTGCAGTTCTTGACACAAACCGGTGCGCCTGGCACCTACTACCATACTCCGTTAAAAGGCACTTAAATATTTAGTCTTGCCCATTCACCCTCTGAATGGCACACATACACAATCCATGTCTCAATTATATCAAGGCTTAAAAATCCTTCTTTAACCCGTCTCTTCCCCTTCATCTACACTGATTTTGAAGTTGAGGACAGACGTTCCGCCTGCGGAACCCCTAGCCAACAGCCAATGGCATCGCACGGCACAAAATACAAAACCAACTAAAATACCAAAATTCAATTTTCTCAAACAATCAACTATTTTACACCATTTTAAAGATAAGACTCTCGATAATCTAACCACATTGTCCGATTTCAAAAAGGCTTTACAGCGAAAGCAAAACATTAGATTATGTTAGGAGAGTACATAGACAAATAATCACACAGCCATTTTCCAAGCAAGCATATATGTCACATAAACCCAAACCACAGCTAAATGCAGCACTAACCTTTGATCTTCATCAGATGACACTCCTAGGACATTATGTTATACAATACATGCATGTTTTGTTCAATCAAGTTCATATTTATATCAAAAAACAGCTTTTTACATTAGCATGTGATGTTCAGAACTAGCATACCCACCGAAAACTTCCGGTGAATTTACTAAATTACTCATGATAAACGTTGACAAAATACATAACAATTATTTAAAGAATTATAGATACAGAACTCCTTTATGCAATCGCTATGTCCGATTTTAAAATAGCTTTTCGGCGAAAGCACATTTTGCAATATTCTGAGTACATAGCTCGGCCATCACGGCTAGCTATTTTGACATCCGCCAACTTCAGGGTCACCTAAACTCAGAATTACTATTAGAACAATTGGATTACCTTTGCTGTTCTTCGTCAGAATGCACTCCCAGGACTTCTACTTCAACAACAAATGTTGTTTTGGTTCCAAATGATCCATAGTTATATCCAAATACCTCCGTTTTGTTCGTGCGTTCAGGTCACTATCCGAAGGGTAACGCGCGAGCGCATTTCGTGACAAAGAATTTCAAAATATTCCATTACCATACTTAGAAGCATGTCAAACGGTGTTTAAAATCAATTTTTATGCTATTTGTCTCGTAAAATAGCGATAATATTCCAACCGGGCAACGTTGTATTCATTCAAACGCTGAAAGAAAAAAATGGAGTAGTCTCGTGAACGCGCATCTCCAGTCTCACTGTCCCCAGGCTGACCACTTACAAACTCTGCTCCTATACTTTGCCCAGAGACAGCAGACACCCCATTCCACTTTCTGGCGGCTTTAGAGAGCCAATGAAAGCCTTAGAAAGTGTCACGTTACAGCACAGATGTTGTAATTTCGATAGAGATATAACAGAAGGACAACAAATTGTCAGACAGGGCACTTCCTACATGGAATCTTCTCAGGTTTTGGCCTGCCATATGAGTTCTGTTATACTCACAGACACCATTCAAACAGTTTTAGAAACTTTAGAGTGTTTTCTATCCAAATCTACTAATTATATGCATATTCTAGTTTCTGGGCAGGAGTAGTAACCAGATTAAGTCGGGTACATTTTTTTATCCGGCCGTGAAAATACTGCCCCCTATCCCAAAGAAGTTAACAAGTGACATCAATAAGGGATCATATCTTTCAACTGGATTCACCTGGTCAGTCTATGTCATGGAAAGAGCAGGTGTTCTTAATGTTTTGTCCACTCAGTGTATATACTAGCACAGAAGCGTGCAAGTGAAATATTTCCCATATTACCTGTGATAGGATCCTTACTCCTTGTCTGAGGTATACTGTAGTTACAGACGTCTAACCCCAGTGTTCTCAGATGGTAATCTGGAATGAGGAGTTCTGCCCCAGTAGAATCTGTCTTGTTATTGAAGAGTTTATAGCAGGGGTAAGGCAACCGACTTCCTGGAGCGCTGCAGGTTCTGACCACCTGAGCTAATTGATCAGTGATCGTCTAAATTGAACACACCTGGTTTACCAGGTCGGTTAATTAAAAAAAATAAAGAAAAAAAAAAGTGTGTCAGTGTTGCCCCAGGACCAGGGTCGCCTACCCCTGGATTATAGCATCTAATCAACCTTGAATCCTATAGATTTGAATCTGTCTGATGTTCCAGACGTTTCCTTTCTTTGGCGTGGAGCCCACCATACTGAACGAGCATGGAGAGGAACTGGAGGGAGAGGCAGAGGGCTATCTGGTCAGTATTATAACACTATAATAGAGAGGCAGAGGGCTATCTGGTCAGTATTATAACACTATAATAGAGAGGCAGAGGGCTATCTGGTCAGTATTATAACACTATAATAGAGAGGCAGAGGGCTATCTGGTCAGTATTATAACACTATAATGGAGAGGCAGAGGGCTATCTGGTCAGTATTATAACACTATAATAGAGAGGCAGAGGGCTATCTGGTCAGTATTATAACACTATAATAGAGAGGCAGAGGGCTATCTGGTCAGTATTATAACACTATAATGAGAGGCAGAGGGCTATCTGGTCAGTATTATAACACTATAATGGAGAGGCAGAGGGCTATCTGGTCAGTATTATAACACTATAATAGAGAGGCAGAGGGCTATCTGGTCAGTATTATAACACTATAATGGAGAGGCAGAGGGCTATCTGGTCAGTATTATAACACTATAATGAGAGGCAGAGGGCTATCTGGTCAGTATTATAACACTATAATGGAGAGGCAGAGGGCTATCTGGTCAGCATTATAACACTATAATGGAGAGGCAGAGGGCTATCTGGTCAGTATTATAACACTATAATAGAGAGGCAGAGGGCTATCTGGTCAGCATTATAACACTATAATGGAGAGGCAGAGGGCTATCTGGTCAGTATTATAACACTATAATAGAGAGGCAGAGGGCTATCTGGTCAGTATAATAACACTATAATAGAGAGGCAGAGGGCTATCTGGTCAGTATAATAACACTATAATAGAGAGGCAGAGGGCTATCTGGTCAGTATAATAACACTATAATAGAGAGGCAGAGGGCTATCTGGTCAGTATAATAACACTATAATAGAGAGGCAGAGGGCTATCTGGTCAGTATTATAACACTATAATAGAGAGGCAGAGGGCTATCTGGTCAGTATTATAACACTATAATAGAGAGGCAGAGGGCTATCTGGTCAGTATTATAACACTATAATGGAGAGGAAGTGGAGGGAGAGGCAGAGGGCTATCTGGTCAGTATAATAACACTATAATAGAGAGGCAGAGGGCTATCTGGTCAGTATTATAACACTATAATAGAGAGGCAGAGGGCTATCTGGTCAGTATTATAACACTATAATGGAGAGGAAGTGGAGGGAGAGGCAGAGGGCTATCTGGTCAGTACACAACACATTCTATGGTACAATCACTTCGAGTACAGTGTTATACATGTTTTTTTTATTCTCTCTCACTATCCTTATAATATGGGTTTCATATAAGGTTATTACCGTAATGTATCTAAACTAAGAGCCATGGTCTGTAATGTTGTTGCTGGTGTTTCATTATGTACCTGTAGGATTATTACCATAATATTTCTAAACTAAGAGTCATGGTCTGTAATGTTGTTGCAGGTGTTTCATTATGTACCGGTAGGATTATTACCGTAATATTTCTAAACTAAGAGTCATGGTCTGTAATGTTGTTGCAGGTGTTTCATTATGTACCGGTAGGATTATTACCGTAATATTTCTAAACTAAGAGCCATGGTCTGTAATGTCGTTGCAGGTGTTCCGTCGGCCCTGGCCTGGTATCATGCGTACCGTGTACGGAAACCAGGAGCGTTTTGAGAACACATACTTCAAGAAATTCCCAGGATTCTATGTGACCGGGGATGGTAAGACTTTTGAAACAGCACCTTGCATTCTCTGATTGATTTAGATTTGTGTTTTATTAGATCAGATTCATCATAATCATTGACGATCACAATCACATTGTAACGGTGACATCGACGTTAAACATATGGCACTGTTGTTTTCTTTTAAAAGGTTTAATAAAGTGAATTAATGAATTCTTTCTTTCCCAGGCTGCAGGAGGGATAAAGATGGATACTACTGGATCGCAGGCAGGATAGATGACATGATTAACGTTTCAGGTCATTTGTTTTCCTACAGTTTGGCCACTGCTGCTGCTGCTGCTGGCTTAATTTTGCGGGTCAAAGCCAGGTTACTGTGAAGCACTCTGTGATAAATGTTGCTGTAAAAACAGGCTATAGATAGATAGATACAGTAAATTAGATGGATACAGTAGATAGATAGATGGATGCATTACATAGATGGATGCATTAGATAGATAGATACTGTAGATAGATACAGTAGATAGATAGATACTGTAGATAGATAGATACTGTAGATAGATAGATATGATAGGTACAGTAGATAGGTACAGTAGATACAGTATTTTAGATGGATACAGTAGATGGATAGATATGGATAGATGGATACAGTAGATAGATGGATACAGTAGATAGATAGATACAGTAGATAGATAGATATGATAGGTACAGTAGATAGGTACAGTAGATACAGTATTTTAGATGGATAGATACAGTAGATGGATAGATAGATACAGTAGATAGATAAATACTGTAGATAGATAGATACTGTAGATAGATACTGTAGATAGATACAGTAGATAGATGGATACAGTAGATAGATAGATAAATACAGTAGATGGATAAATACAGTAGATAGATGGATAGATACAGTAGATAGATGGATAGATACAGTAGATGGATAGATACAGTAGATGGATAGATACAGTAGATGGATAGATACAGTAGATGGATACAGTAGGTAGATAGGTACAGTAGATAGATAGATGGATGATGATAACCCATAGTGTTGTCTTCCCTATAGGCCACCTGATGACGATGATGTAAGTGGGAACCGATAGTGTTGATAACGTTGTCTCCCTCCAGGTCACCTGTTGAGCACAGCGGAGGTAGAGTCATCTCTAACAGACCATGGAGCGGTGGCCGAGGCTGCAGTGGTCAGCAGACCCCACACGGTCAAGGGGGAGTGTCTCTACTGTTTCGTTACTCTGAAGGACTGCAGAGAGTTCAACCGCACTCTGGTGGACGAACTCAAGAGACAAGGTGTTTGACCAGGTTACCCCTTGTAGAACTAACACTAGATTACAGGTTACCCCTTGTAGAACTAACACTAGATTACCCCTTGTATAACTAACACTAGATTACAGGTTACCCCTTGTAGAACGAACACTAGGTTACAGGTTACCCCTTGTAGAACGAACACTAGGTTACAGGTTACCCTTTGTAGAACTAACACTAGATTACCCCTTGTAGAACTAACACTAGATTACAGGTTACCCCTTAGAGAACGAACACTAGGTTACAGGTTACCCCTTGTAGAACTAACACTAGATTACAGGTTACCCTTGTAGAACTAACACTAGATTACAGGTTACCCCTTGTAGAACTAACACTAGATTACAGGTTACCCCTTGTAGCATTTGGCTACACAAGCCTATTATCGCACTGCATATCAGATATGTTTATACTGCATTCTATTCCACTGTATCTTAATCTATGCTGCTCTGACATCACTCGTCCATATATTTATATAGTCTTAATTAGATTCCTTTACTTATAGTTGTGTGTATATGTTGTGTAATTTGTTAGATATTACTTGTTAGATATTACTGCACTGTCGGAGCTAGAAACACAAGCGTTTTGCTACACCTGCATTAACATCTGCTCAACACGTGTATGGACCAATAACATCTGCTCAACACGTGTATGGACCAATACAATTTGATTTGATGTAAACAATAGTACATAATGAGTGTTTTGTTGGTTCTTGATTTAACACAACAACAAAACATGTCTTATGTCTTGTTAGTGAGAGAGAAGATTGGTCCGATCGCCACACCAGACTTCATCCAGAACGCTCCTGGACTTCCTAAAACACGATCTGGTAAGTGTTACCTCATTCCTGATTTTTACCACATTTTGTCTTTACATTTTCATTTATTATTTTTGTTTTATTTATCAAAATATCTCATCCTCAGGTAAGATCATGAGGCGGGTCCTGAGGCAGATCGCCCGGAACGAGAAGGATCTCGGTGACCTTTCAACCCTGGCTGACCCCAAGGTCGTAGAGGTCCTGTTCAGCCAGCGCTGTGAAACGGCCGCATGAGGGGCTGCATGTCAACACTCTACAGTAGCTTCCTCTCCTCGACGCCTCGTCTCCTCTCCTCGTCTCCTCATTTCCTCTCCATCATCTACACTGATCTGAAAACTATGGAAGCCCATTCCTGCCACCAACTCTTAAAAAAAAAATAGTAGAACATACAGGATATATTTCTTAATTTGTAGAAGTATGTGTACATTTATTTCCATCTATCCACGTTGCAGAGATCAGCACAGCAGGGTCGCCGGCTAAATGTGTGACGAGTTGGCATTTGCCTCAACAATTTTTTCAATTCGGTTTCATAAAAATATTGACACAAAAAAGCATTGAAAATTACTGTTGTTTAGACTGATTTGCCTTAGGATTTGTTAACTCGTGCTTCAGTCTGATCAACTGTAGCCTACTGATACCAGCTACAGGTGACCTAGAGAAACCTATGCACTCTGTTCTCCTCTGGCCAGGGGAAACGAAGAGGTAATGTTGTGTATTTTATAGCCAAAGCTATGTATTTATAGCCTAAAATAGGCCTATTTTATTTGTGTTAAGAGAAAATGTGATCAAAATTTTGATTTTTATATTCAGACTTCGGGTGGCATGTCGACCCAGACCTTATCAATCCAAAATGGTTGACTGAAATTAGTCAACGAAGACACAATAGTGATGATATTCTGTGTGAGTCACTTTATAATTACAGATGTAACCGTGGATACAGTCAGCCCTGTTCGTTCTATTGTCCAATCACAGTTGATGATTAGTATTGTTTTTTTAATATATTTGTTTTAAACCATATGACCTGATTTTTGAAAAAATAAATAATAATCTGGTCCCATCATAGCCCATATGCAACCGTTTTACAGCTGATTCTATTACTATGTCATACCCTACGACTTAGGGTCTGGAGTTTCACCTGGTTGGGTTAGTCTACCAGATCAGGAAAAAATCTCTGGGCCCCTAGGAAAACTCTCCTGTGGTGCCACCTCCTGAAATCACCTCCACAGAGAGACAGATGGAAGAAGCATGTCCTACAAAATACTATCTCAACATTTTTTTTTTAAGTATCTCATCATCATAAAAATAAATGTGGTTGTCGAGAATGGGCTTTTGACAGAAAACACCGGTTATAAAATATACAACAGGAAACATGGCAGATGAGGTATTTTCTTTCTCTCACTTATTCAGCGTCGTTCTAGGAAGATTGAGACGAGGTGAGGAGGCTATGTTAGACATACCCAGAGAGTCCCCCTTCTAGTCCCTTTCTGATGGTGCAGATTAATTCAGAGTCCCTAAGCGCTGATCCTGAATCAGTCTTAAGTTGTTTTGTGTGCACTGTTTTGGGGATGGGATTAGTGGTTTGAGGACAGATCCTAGATCAGATCTTATGGGAACGACTGACTTCGATGACGGTCTATGTAAGGGAATACAGTCAATTAACCATTGAATTCAGTTTGTTTGTACCCTTTTCTAAACCGGTCAAAAAGGACATGAAACAATCCCTATTCTAAATGATTATTTATGCCACAGTGGTGTCATTTGCATGTAATAATGGGTGGGCCATGTAATAATGGGTGGGCCATGTAATAATGGGTGGGCCATGTAATTAATGGGTGGGCCATGTAATAATGGGTGGGCCAATGTTGAGGTAAACTGGACATGGAATCAGAATCTTTCCCTTGTTGCCTGGTCAGCAACCGAACCTCTAACATTCTCTCCGTGTTCTGATTGATCCGCTTCTGTCTTCCATCTTGCTTTTTACAGCTAATTTCGCCTTTTAAAGCTATGATAACTATTCCCAGGGAGACCAGTCAGCTTTGCACAGTTCTTCCACAAACATGACTTGCATTTGTTTGGATGTCTATGTATATTATAACTTTGAGATTTTATGATTTGAGAATAAAACTGTTTAATTTATTTGGTTGTTTTTGAAATTATTAAAACATTTTTGTTGTTGAAATTACCCTTTTTTTCTAATGTTACGTTCCCCAGTTTCTGTGTTGCGGTTTGTGTATTTGTATGTATTTCAGGAAATGGCTTCTTGAAATTCTCCAAGCAGCTGATTGGTCGGCCCCATTACTGATTGGAGAGCTGACCCCGCCGCCTCGTTAGGACGCAGCTGTCTCCCATTAACAACTCCTTCTCCAGCTATATAAGCCAGTGTTCTGTTGCTCAGAGAGAGGAGGCTAATGGTTGGTTGGTTGGTTGGTTGGTTGGTTGGTTGGTGTGTGTGTGTGTGTGTGTGTGTGTGTGTGTGTGTGTGTGTGTGTGTGTGTGTGTGTGTGTGTGTGTGTGTGTGTGTGTGTGTGTGTGTGTGTGTGTGTGTGTGTGTGTGTGTGTGTGTGTGTGTGTGTGTGTGTGTGTGTGTGTGTGTGAGTGAGTGAAGACATTTGGTATGTACTGTGTTTGTTGTTGCTGAGGGTGCTGATTGGTTATGTCTGTTGTGTGTCAACAGGACGCAGTGTTTTGATTATTGAGTTTATTTGTGTTATTCTGTTTCATTTGCTCCCAGGGGGGAAGGGGAAGGCACCTAGGGAGTACTTAGGCAAGAGGCCCACGGGCATACATTACCCGCAGTAGTTTATTGTCTATGCACACTAAGACCTGGGTGGACCATCCCCTGTATTTTGGTTAGTGCACCAGGTGGTGCTAGGTAAGTAGTGGGTAGGAAGGTAAGGTAGGAGAGGGGGCTTTGATATTTACTTTCTTTGCTTTGGTTCCGTCCAGCCCCTTTTCCCCAAACTTACCGTGCGAAGGAATAAATTCCCTGTAAATGGTAAATTCTCTGCCTTTTTGTCATCCTTACTCACACCTACAGTCCCATACCTCTTTCACACCACGGAGAGTTGAGTTGTAGCAGGGTGTTGCGTTCCCTCTTCTGAGAGGCGTGCGTAACATCTAACAATACTTGAAGAGGACAGAAAGTCTCCAAGTCTCAGATGTCCTCTTGGGAAGTTAAAGTAATACTCTGAAGAAATTCACCCTCTAGTGATATCAGATAGGAGCTGTGCTTTACTGTAAAAGCCTCTATCCTTAAGCAAAGGCTTCTCGCTGTGCTTTACTGTAAAAGCCTTCATCCATAAGCAGGCTTCTCCCTGTGCATTACTGTAAACGCCTCTATACTACAGCAAAGGCTTGTGCTTTACTGTAAATGCCTCTATACTACAGAAAAGGCTTCTCCCCACGTGCTTTACTGTAAAAGCCTCTATCCTATAGCAAAGGTTTCTCCTCACGTGCTTTACTGTAAAAGCCTCTATACTACAGAAAAGGCTTCTCCCCATGCGCTTTACTGTAAAAGCCTCTATCCTATAGCAAAGGTTTCTCCTCACGTGCTTTACTGTAAAAGCCTCTATACTACAGCAAAGGCTTCTCCCCACGTGCTTTACTGTAAAAGCCTCTATACTACAGAAAAAGCTTCTCCCCGTGCTTTACTGTAAAAGCCGCTATCCTACAGCAAAGGCTTCTCCCCACGTGCTTTACTGTAAAAGCCTCTATCCTATAGCAAAGGCTTCTCCCCACGTGATTTACTGTAAAAGCCTCTATACTACAGCAAAAGCTTCTCCCCACGTGTTTTACTGTAAAAGCCTCTATACTACAGCAAAGGCTTCTCCCCACGTGTTTTACTGTAAAAGCCGCTATCTTACAGCCGCTTTTCCCCGTTGATGTATGTTTTTCAGATGTTGGGAGATCTTATCCATCTAGTAGAGAGAGATATGAGAGAGATGAGGGACAGAGCGATGAGGGAGAGAGATGAGAGAGACCTTATCTAAAGTCCCTTGTTTTTTGTTGTTGTTGAAATTGCAGCCCTTCCTGTTTGTATTATAGTCGGTTGGCTATAGTAGTGATTACTCTTGGTCACACGTGGACACAATGACTGTGTCCTAAATTGCATCCTATACTCTATTGAGGCACCTGTGTTTGTCCTTCAAACAGCAACAGGAAGAGAAGCCTTGGCTGTAGTGTAGAGGCTTTTACAGTAAAGCACATTATATATTAATTGGAAAAGAACAATCAAATGCATTAAAAACACTTTTATTCTCAAGCCATAAAAACATTTCTTAAAGCATGTGGACAGGACCCTTATCAAAAAAGATATAAAAAATATAGTTTGGGTTGTGTACACATATCTTTCAGATGTTGTCGGAAGTGAATGAAAAAATATATATGTAAATGATGGTGATCCAAAAGTTGTTTTTGGCTGTAGGCAACATAATTCAAGAAATGCTCTGAGCAAATTAAGTAAGAAAGAACACTGACAACAACAAAATACTGCAAAGTTGGCTAGGAGATAGAATCAGGACACCATATCTGTTAGCGCCATTTTGTAATTTGACCTGTATTCCCCCATGGTCACCATGAAACACCTCATGGTACAGTAGATCTGATCTGATTTGACACATAAACTGTGATGGTGAGTCCTATCAGGTTGTCTCCTGGCCCAACCCTCCTATCCGTGCCCTCTCCCCTCTCGCACCGTTGACCTTCAGACCTCTTTCGGGTTCTGTCTTAGTATCTCCATCTCTTCATCTTTTTCCTTCATCTATCTATCATTCTCCATCCGTCTATCCTTAACGTCCGTCTTTCTAATCTTCTCGTCCATCTGTCTGCTGAACAACCCTCTGAATCGTTCTCTGTGAGACTATGATGTTCCTCTGTATCTCAGAACAATCTTCATCAGGTTTCTCTCTGCTTCAACTCTGACCTCTCCATAGTTCTCTATGATCTCCTCAATCTCTTGCGTGTGTCTCTCCTCCGCCTCCCTCCTCCTCTCTCCTTCTCTCTCCTCCAGCTCCCTCATCTCCTCCTTTCTCCTCTCAATCTCTCCAGCTTTCTCTCCAACTCCTCCATCCTATCAGACTCCCTCTTTAACTCTCTCTCCATCTCTCTTTTCTTCTCTTCTTCTTTCACCTGTCTCTCCAGTACAGTGGCTCTTTGGCTGAGTCTTCTGATATCTGTCTCTCCAGTACAGTGGTTCTTTCACTGAGTCTTCTGATATCTACCTCTCTCTCTCTCTTTTTCTCACCATCTCTCAGCCCATTGGGCCCTGCTCAAAAGTAGTGCACTATAAGGTGACAGGCAAAGGTTTCCCTGTTTTTCCAAAACCTTTTTTTTTTTGGTAACAGCTGAATACATTATACAATTATCTGCAATAATATTTTGTTCAGGGTAGATTTTTTATTCTTGATATAATACTAAAAAAGGAATGGCGACCTGTCAACATGCTCCTTTGGAGTTCCGCTGCCCAAAATCTCCCCCCCCCCCCCCCTCGCGTTCTTCATGAGATTTCTGCTCTTCACTCTGTTGTCAGTTTAGCCTACATTTCACTGATCTTAGTAGCAGAAAGCATTTTCTGTCTGCAGTTTTCAGGTTTGGCTGTTTGTTTCAGCGTATGTGGCTGTTCTAGCTTTTTATGGTGCCCTGAGCGACCTTAGTCCACCCATTCACCCAGTCCAGTCACTCGGCCCTATCCAGACCATTCACCCAGTCCAGTCACTCGGCCCAATCCAGAACATTCACCCAGTCCAGTCACTCGGCCCTATCCAGACCATTCACCCAGTCCAGTCACTCGGCCCTATCCAGACCATTCACCCAGTCCAGTCACTCGGTCCTATCCAGACCATTCACCCAGTCCAGTCACTCGGCCCTATCCAGACCATTCACCCAGTCCAGTCACTCGGCCCTATGCAGTCCATTCACCCAGTCCAGTCACTCAGCCCAGTCACTCGGTCCTATCCAGACCATTCACCCAGTCCAGTCACTCAGCCCTATCCAGACCATTCACCCAGTCCAGTCACTCAGCCCATCCAGCAGATGGCAGTAACCCACCTTCAATAATTGAGCAGCCTAAATGAGTCGGGGCAGAGAGCTGGGGCAGAGAGCTGGGGCAGGAAGTTTAGACTGGAGATCCAAAAGCCTTTTTAATTCACACAAAATCTGCCTTTAATCCAGGGTTTCCCAAACTCGGTCCTCTGGACTCCAAGGGGTGTACGTTTTGGTTTTTGTCCTAGCATTACACAGCTGATTCAAATCACCAACTAGTTATCAAACTTTGATCATTTTCATCAGCTGTGTAGTGTTAGGGCAAAAACACAAAACGTGCAGCTCTTGGGGTCCCAAGGATCCGAGTTTGGGAAACGCTGCCTATAATCCACATCTAACAGCTTGAGGGTCATTACTCAGTGTTGGTCATTAAACCCACAGCTTGAGGGCCATTACTCAGTGTTGGTCAGGAGAGCAGAGAATTGTGAACAGGCGCAGCCCTTTATTTCGGCAGGAGAGATATACAGATGGACGCAGCTGCGTCAAAAACCTCCTCCGGCCAACAAGGGAAAGTGTATAGCGCGCACAATAGTCACACAACATAAATGTATAGTAATACAAATAAGCTTTATGAAAACACACGGAAAATAACAAACGCTTAGCCTAACGCGTACAACACGTAACACACAAAGACATGAGGGGGGAACAGAGGAATAAATACAATTAGTGTGATTGGGGGAATGAAAACCAGGTGTGCAGGGAACAAGACAAAACCAATGGATCTATGAAAAATGGAGCGGCGATGGCTAGAAAGCCGGTGACGTCGACCGCCGAACACCGCCAGAACAAGGAGAGGGGCCGACTTCGGCGGAAGTCGTGACAACCTGCTGTACTCTGCTCACTATACTATCAACCTATCAACCTAATGCCTGTAATCCATGGCTTCTGGTTGGGAAATGTACGAACGGTCAGTCACTGTGGGGATGACATCATCGATGCACTTATTGATAAAGCCAGTGACAGATGTGGTGTACTACTCAATGCTATCTGAAGAATCCCGGAACATGTTCCAGTCTGTGATAGCAAAACAGTCCTGTAGCTTAGCATCTGTGACCGAGTCACTTGTACTTCTTGCTTTAATTTTTGTTGTTGCTTATAAGCAGGAATCAGGAGGATAGAATTAAGGTCAGATTTGCTAAACGGAGGGCGAGGGAGAGCTTTGTACGCGTCTCTGTGTGTGGAGTAAAGGTGACAGTGGTGGATCTACACATATCTGCCATCACTGAGTTGTTACAACGCATCATGATATGGCCATATTGTAAGGGCTGTCTTCAGGAATGGACCAAAATGCGGCGGAGTTAGGGTTCGTCATATTTAATGTCACGAACACTATGCATTTACAAAAACAACAAAAACTGACAGCCAACACAGTCCTGTCAGGTGCTACCACATTGACAAGCACAATTACCCACCAAACACAAAGGAAACGTAGGCAACTTATGTGTGACTCCCAATCAACCACAACCCTCTACAGCTGTGCTTGATTGGAAGTCACACGGCCAAAATCAATGAAACAATAAAAAACACACTCCCTTCTGCCACGTCCTGACCCAACTACACCCTCTACTGGTCAGGACGTGACAGTACCCCCCCCTCAAGATGCAGACCCCGGGATGCACCTAAAAAAAGAACACACAAGAAAATCCCCAACAAAAAGGAACACCTAAACAATAAGGGAGGGAAGGGAGGGTGGCTGCCGTCACCGACGGCACTGTGCTACACCCTCCCTCCCCAACCCACCTATCCTGGAGGTGGCTCAGGTGCAGGACGTGGACCTCGCTCCACCTTCGGCGTCGCCCACTTTGGTGGCGCCGATAGCTGCGCCGGGCAGACGGGCCACTCGGGCTGGGCCGGAGGACTGGAGGGCCACTCGGGCTGGGCCGGAGGACAGGAGGGCCACTCGGGCTGGGCCGGAGGGCAGGAGGGCCCCTCGGGCTGGGCCGGAGGACAGGAGGGCCCCTCGGGCTGGACCGGAGGGCAGGAGGGCCCCTCGGGCTGGGCCGGAGAGCAGGAGGGCCCCTCGGGCTGGGCCGGAGGGCAGGAGGGCCACTCGGGCAGGGCACCCTGGCAGATCCTGGCAGGCGGGCACCTCTGGCAGCTCCGGGCAGTCTGGCCACTCCAGCAGCTCCGGGCAGTCTGGCCACTCGGGCAGTTCAGGGCAGTCTGGCCACTCTGGCAGTTCAGGGCAGTCTGGCCACTCGGGCAGTTCAGGGCAGTCTGGCCACTCGGGCAGTTCAGGGCAGTCTGGCCACTCGGGCAGTTCAGGGCAGTCTGGCCACTCCGGCAGTTCAGGGCAGTCTGGCCACTCGGGCAGTTCAGGGCAGTCTGGCCACTCGGGCAGTTCAGGGCAGTCTGGCCACTCGGGCAGTTCAGGGCAGTCTGGCCACTCGGGCAGTTCAGGGCAGTCTGGCCACTCGGGCAGTTCAGGGCAGTCTGGCCACTCGGACAGTTCAGGGCAGTCTGGCCACTCGGGCAGTTCAGGGCAGTCTGGCCACTCCGGCAGTTCAGGGCAGTCTGGCCACTCCGGCAGTTCAGGGCAGTCTGGCCACTCCGGCAGTTCAGGGCAGTCTGGCCACTCCGGCAGTTCAGGGCAGTCTGGCCACTCCGGCAGTTCAGGGCAGTCTGACGACTGTTGACTGGCGGGCAGCTCTGACGACTGTTGACTGGCGGGCAGCTCTGACGACTGTTGACTGGCGGGCAGCTCTGACGACTGTTGACTGGCGGGCAGCTCTGGTGACTGTTGACTGGCGGGCAGCTCTGGTGACAGTTGACTGGCGGGCAGCTCTGGTGACTGTGGCAGTTCCGGGCAGTCTGGCCACTCTGGCAGTTCCGGCTCAGGATTCACCAGGCTGGGGAGACATAACGGAGCCCTGGCTCTGGGCGCAGGCCCTGGACTCACCAGTCTGGGAAGACCCGCTGGAGGCCTGGTTTGAGGAGGTGGCACAGGAGAGACCAGGGTGGAGAGACCCACTGGAGGACTGGTCTGCGGAGGAGACACGGGCTTGACCAGGATAGGGAGACCCACTGGAGGACTGGTCCGTGGAGGAGGCACGGGCTTGACCAAGATAGGGAGACCCACTGGAGGACTGGTCTGTGGAGGAGACACGGGCTTGACCAGGATAGGAAGACATGCAGGAGGCTTGGTTCTGGGCGTAGGCACAGGACGTGCAGGGCTGGGAAGACATACAGGAGGCCTGCAACCACATTGACAAGCACAATTACCCACCAAACACAAAGGAAACGTAGGCAACTTATGTGTGACTCCCAATCAACCACAACCCTCTACAGCTGTGCTTGATTGGAAGTCACACGGCCAAAATCAATGAAACAATAAAAAACACACTCCCTTCTGCCACGTCCTGACCCAACTACACCCTCTACTGGTCAGGACGTGACACATATTGACTACCGTCAAACACATTTAGATTTCTACTGTAGCTGTACAACTGTAGGACTGTATCCTATTGTGTACTCAACTTTCAAAAACCTTAACTTTCAGAAACATTAACAAAATGGGGACAAAAATGGTTTAGAAAAGTGTCAGGGTAGCTGATCCTTCATCACTGCCAGTGCTGCCCCCCAGACCGACCACCCGCTGGGTTTCTGGTGGACCTTCTGCCCAGCACTTTAGGCACCGTGATGAGTTCTGTGCCCACTATGTCCCACGGACCTGACGTTTTGCTTCTCGTCGGGGTGTTGTAGGAGGAAGTCAATAAGCGCCCGCCAGACAGAAGATCTAGCTAAGTTAGCTACAGAATGTAATGTAGAAATCTCACGTTTCTGCAGCACGTACCTCTGGCCGTGCCACTTCCTCTTGATTGAGGGACTAACGTTAACTTACTTCCACTAGCTAGTATAACTATATCCAGTAGCCAGCTAGCTAGCCAGCCTTATCAGTTACCAAGTGTCCCCCCCACCCACAACTTCTCACCTGAATGCATTTTTTAAATTTAAATTTAAAGACATAGGGCAAAAGCTGAAATTGGGGTTGAGAGTTTTCCTTTAAATGTAAAAAACTCTCAAACAGCAAGGTCTCTCTATAAAAATCTCTGGACACACACCAATACATGGATTTGACAGTCAAACTCACTTAAATAGCAGCCAACTATTGTCACTGTCTTGTTTTAATGGACTTATATAGCCCTCTGCAGCACTGGGCCTTAACTAGTCCTGTATTAATGGACTGATATAGCCCTCTGCAGCGCTGGGCCTTAACTAGTCCTGTATTAATGGACTGATATAGCCCTCTGCAGCGCTGGGCCTTAACTAGTCCTGTATTAATGGACTGATATAGCCCTCTGCAGCGCTGGGCCTTATTAACTAGTCCTGTATTAATGGACTGATATAGCCCTCTGCAGCGCTGGGCCTTATTAACTAGTCCTGTATTAATGGACTGATATAGCCCTCTGCAGCGCTGGGCCTTATTAACTAGTCCTGTATTAATGGACTGATATAGTCCTCTGCAGCGCTGGGCCTTATTAACCAGTCCTGTATTAATGGACTGATATAGCCCTCAACATAATGTAACTTATCAGAGCTGATTGTGTTCTGCAGGTTGTCCTCTAACCAGCAATGTAAAAATATCTCCAGTTTCTGAGTGTTGGTGTGTCCAAACTTTTGAATGCTACTGTATAGTTATACTCTGGACTCCGACATTGCTCGTTCTAATATTTATATATACTGCTCAAAAAAATAAAGGGAACACTTAAACAACACATCCTAGATCTGAATGAAATAAATCATCTTATTAAATACTTTTTTCTTTACATAGTTGAATGTGCTGACAACAAAATCACACAAAAATAATCAATGCATATCCAATTTATCAACCCATGGAGGTCTGGATTTGGAGTCACACTCAAAATTAAAGTGGAAAACCACACTATAGGCTGATCCAACTTTGATGTAATGTCCTTAAAACAAGTCAAAATGAGGCTCCGTAGTGTGTGTGGCCTCCACGTGCCTGTATGACCTCCCTACAACGCCTGGGCATGCTCCTGATGAGGTGGCGGATGGTCTCCTGAGGGATCTCCTCCCAGACCTGGACTAAAGCATCCGCCAACTCCTGGACAGTCTGTGGTGCAACGTGGCGTTGGTGGATGGAGCGAGACATGATGTCCCAGATGTGCTCAATTGGATTCAGGTCTGGGGAACGGGCGGGCCAGTCCATAGCATCAATGCCTTCCTCTTGCAGGAACTGCTGACACACTCCAGCCACATGAGGTCTAGCATTGTCTTGCATTAGGAGGAACCCAGGGCCAACCGCACCAGCATATGGTCTCACAAGGGGTCTGGGGATCTCATCTCGGTACCTAATGGCAGTCAGGCTACCTCTGGCGAGCACATGGAGGGCTGTGCGGCCCCCCAAAGAAGTGCCACCCCACACCATGACTGACCCAACGCCAAACCGGTCATGCTGGAGGATGTTGCAGGCAGCAGAACGTTCTCCACGGCGTCTCCAGACTCTGTCACGTCTGTCACGTGCTCAGTGTGAAGCTGCTTTCATCTGTGAAGAGCACAGGGCGCCAGTGGCGAATTTGCCAATCTTGATGTTCTCTGGCAAATGCCAAACGTCCTGCACGGTGTTGGGCTGTAAGCACAACCCCCACCTGTGGACGTCGGGCCCTCATACCACCCTCATGGAGTCTGTTTCTGACCGTTTGAGCAGACACATGCACATTTGTGGCCTGCTGGAGGTCATTTTGCAGGGCTCTGGCAGTGCTTCTCCTGCTCCTCCTTGCACAAAGGCAGAGGTAGCGGTCCTGCTGCTGGGTTGTTGCCCTCCTACGGCCTCCTCCACGTCTCCTGATGTACTGGCCTGTCTCCTGGTAGCACCTCCATGCTCTGGACACTACGCTGACAGACACAGCAAACCTTCTTGCCACAGCTCGCATTGATGTGCCATCCTGGATGAGCTGCACTACCTGAGCCACTTGTGTGGGTTGTAGACTCCGTCTCATGCTACTTCTAGATTGAAAGCACCGCCAGCATTCAAAAGTGACCAAAACATCAGCCAGGAAGCATAGGAACTGAGAAGTGGTCTGTGGTCCCCACCTGCAGAACCACTCCTTTATTGGGGGTGTCTTGCTAATTGCCTATAATTTCCACCTGTTGTCTATTCCATTTGCACAACAGCATGTGAAATTTATTGTCAATCAGTGTTGCTTCCTAAGTGGACAGTTTGATTTCACAGAAGTGTGATTGACTTGGAGTTACATTGTGTTGTTTAAGTGTTCCCTTTATTTTTTTGAGCAGTGTATTTCTTCATTCTATTATTTTACTTTTAGATTTGTGTGTATTGTTGTGTATTTTTTTATATTACTGCACTGTTGGAGCTAGAAACACAAGCATTTCGCTACACCCACAATAACATCTGCTAAATATGTGTATGGACTAATGACATCTGTTAAATATGTGTATGGACCAGTGACTTCTGTTAAATATGTGTATGGACCAATGACATCTGTTAAATATGTGTATGGACCAATAACATCTGTTAAATATGTGTATGGACCAATAACATCTGTTAAATATGGACCAATAACATCTGTTAAATATATGTATGGAACCAATAACATCTGTTAAATATGTGTATGGACCAATAACATCTGTTAAATATGTATATGGACCAATAACATCTGTTAAATATGCGACCAATAACATCTGTTAAATATGCGACCAATAACATCTGTTAAATATGTGTATGGACCAATAACATCTGTTAAATATGGACCAATAACATCTGTTAAATATGTGTATGGACCAATAACATCTGTTCAATATGCGACCAATAACATCTGTTAAATATGCGACCAATAACATCTGTTAAATATGTGTATAGACCAATAACATCTGTTAAATATGTGTATGGACCAATAACATCTGTTAAATATGTGTATGGACCAATAACATCTGTTCAATATGTGACCAATAACATCTGTTCAATATGTGACCAATAACATCTATTAAATATGTGACCAATAACATCTGTTAAATATGTGTATGGACCAATAACATCTGTTAAATATGTGACCAATAACATCTGTTAAATATGTGTATGGACCAATAACGTCTGTTAAATATGTGTATGGACCAATAACATCTGTTAAATATGTGACCAATAACATCTGTTAAATATGTGACCAATAACATCTGTTAAATGTGTCTATGCGACCAATACGATTTGATTTGATTTGGATAAAAGCATCTTCTAAATGACTAAAATGTAAAAGTTTTACATACAGATCTCATATTACTGTATAAATGTAAAATAAATAATAATATTGATGTCACAAATGTATATTATTACTGTATAAAACCTAGCAGTACTACTGATTTCTCTGAGAGTGAGGCAGATATATATTATTACTGTATAAAACCTAGCAGTACTACTGATTTCTCTGAGAGGCAGATATATATTATTACTGTAAACCTAGCAGTACTACTGATTTCTCTGAGAGTGTGGCGGATATGTAGCATTTTTGCAAAAAAAACACACCAATCTCTTTCATAATTTAATCAAACACTGAAAGCTAATGTACCAACATTTCAGAAAATGTATATATAGTGTTTTTGAATTAAACTCTTTAATTAAATACTGCCTGTAAATTCCCCTATCAAATGAAACTGCAGGCAAGGTGAAAGCCTCATACACAATTCATAGGATATCCACAGAGTTATCACCAGCCTAATGACCATGTGCATCACATACCTTAGCTGTTGATCTCCTGTCTACGGGCTACGACATAACCTCAGGGAGTGTTGTTTAGCCTGTCTACGGGCTACGACATTACCTCAGGGAGTGTTGTTTAGCCTGGGTACGGGCTACGACATTACCTCAGGGAGTGTTGATTAGCCCAGCTATAGGCTATGACATTACCTCAGGGAGTGTTGCTCTCCCGTCTATGGGCTACGACATTACCTCAGGGAGTGTTGTTTAGCCTGGCTATGGGCAACGACATTACCGCAGGGAGTGTTGTTTAGCCCGGCTATAGGCTATGACATTACCTCAGGGAGTGTTGCTCTCCCATCTATGGGCTACGACATTACCTCAGGGAGTGTTGTTTAGCCTGTCTACGGGCTACGACATTACCTCAGGGAGTGTTGATTAGCCTGGCTATGGGCTACGACATTACCTCAGGGAGTGTTGATTAGCCTGGCTATGGGCTACGACATTACCTCAGGGAGTGTTGATTAGCCCTGCTACGGGCTACAACATTACCTCAGGGAGTGTTGTTTAGCTCAGCTACGGGCTACGACATTACCTCAGGGAGTGTTGATTAGCCCTGCTACGGGCTACAACATTACCTCAGGGAGTGTTGATTAGCCTGGCTATGGGCTATGACATTACCTCAGGGAGTGTTGATTAGCCCGGCTTCGGGCTACGACATTACCTCAGGGAGTGTTGTTTAGCCCGGCTACGGCTACGACATTACCTCAAGGAGTGTTGTTTAGCCCGGCTACGGGCTACGACATTTCCTCAAGGAGTGTTGATTAGCCCGGCTATGGGCTACGACATTACCTCAAGGAGTGTTGATTAGCCCGGCTATGGGCAACCACATTACCTCAGGGAGTGTTGATTAGCCTTGCTATGGGCTACGACATTACCTCAGGGAGTGTTGTTTAGCCTGGCTACCGGCTACGACATTACCTCAAGGAGTGTTGATTAGCCCGGCTATGGGCTACGACATTACCTCAGGGAGCGTTGATTAGCCCGGCTATGGGCTGCGACATTACCTCAAGGTGTGTTGATTAGCCTGGCTATGGGCTACAACATTACCTCAAGGAGTGTTGATTAGCCTGGCTATGGGCTACGACATTACCTCAGGGAGTGTTGATTTGCCCGGCTATAGGGTATGACATTACCTCAGGGAGTGTTAATTAGCCCGGCTACGGGCTACGACATTACCTCAGGGAGTGTTGTTTAGCCTGGCTACGGGCTACGACATTACCTCAGGGAGTGTTGTTTAGCCTGTCTATGGGCTACGACATTACCTCAAGGAGTGTTGTTTAGCCTGGCTATGGGCTACGACATTACCTCAGGGAATGTTGTTTACCCTGGGTACAGGCTATGACATTACCTCAGGGAGTGTTGTTTAGCCTGTCTATGGGCTACGACATTACCTCAGGGAGTGTTGATCTCCCATCTATGGGCTACGACATTACCTCAGGGAGTGTTGATTAGCCTGGCTACGGGCTTCGACATAACCTCAGGGAGTGTTGTTTAGCCTGTCTACGGGCTACGACATTACCTCAAGGAGTGTTGATTAGCCTGGCTATGGGCTACGACATTACCTCAGGGAGTGTTGATTAGCCCGGCTATGGGCTACGACATTACCTCGGGGAGTGTTGTTTAGCCTGGCTATGGGCTACGACATTACCTCAGGGAGTGTTGATCTCCCGTCTACAGGCTACGACATTACCTCAGGGAGTGTTGATCCATGTCAATCAAATGACTCTAGTCTACACACTACAACACTGGGGCTGGGGCTATTGCCAAAAGTAGTGCACTAAATAAGGAAAAGGGTCCCATAGGGCTCTGGTCTAAAGTAGTGCACTACATAGGGAATAGGGTCCCATAGGGCTCTGGTCTAAAGTAGTGCACTACATAGGGAATAGGGTTCCATAGGGCTCTGGTCTAAAGTAGTGCACTACATAGGGAATAAGGTCCCATAGGGCTCTGGTCTAAAGTAGTGCACTACATAGGGAATAGGGTTCCAAGGGCTCTGGTCTAAAGTAGTGCACTACATAGGGAATAGGGTCCCATAGGGCTCTGGTCTAAAGTAGTGCACTACATAGGGAATAGGGTGCCATTTGGGATGCATCCCTGGGACTATTTCTACAAGCGTCAGGCGTCACTGTTGACTTGTGTAACCGATGTGAAATGGCTAGTTAGTTAGTTAGTTAGTTAGCGGTGGTGGAACCTACACTGTTACACTTGTTGTTCCAGTAAATCAAACATTTATCATAATTACATTTCAACTGAGGAACCATACTTCAGCATCCCCACTAATCTAGTTGTCAAAACCAGAGAGAGAGAGAGAGAGAGAGATTTTTACAGAATATATACATAGGGTTTATTCTACAGACTTGAACATTAGATACTGTTAACATCCTATGCATTGGTTTATTCATTGAATGACAGATTTTGATTTCAAGAGTGTGTGTTTGTGTGTTCGTCTGTGCATTTGCGTGTATGCGTGCATGTGTGTGTGTGTGTGTGTGTTAGTCTGAAGAGTTATAACTTGTATTGAGAGAAGACAACGAGGGGCCTAATTCACTGAATAGTTAATAAAAACCCAGTCTATTGAGAGAAGACAACTAGGGAGCTAATTCACTTTGGGGGTGTCTTTCTGATCCTTTCATTAAAGGGACTCTATGGTATTATAAGACACCATGTAATTTCTGGGATCAAATCAATTGAGTAATGTTGTTAGTCAATTTATTCCTATGTTGTTGATGTAAAGAATATTTGTTGGTCTGTAGTGTGTAATGAGGAGCAAACAGACGCTGCATTTGACACATTTATGTAATTGCTTATTCCAGTTACTAATAAGCATGCACCCATTAATAAGAAAATGACTGTAAAAACTGGTAAATCCATATGGCTTGATGAGGAATTGAACAATTTGTATGGTTGATAGGGATGAGGCAAAACAGATGACAAATAGGTCTGGCTGTACAACCAATTAGCAAACGTACTGCAAATTGAGTAATAACGTGACTAAGCTGAATTTAAAAAAAAAAAAACTACACTATGAAACAAATATAAATGACATAAAGAATGATAATAAAAAGCTTTGGAGCACCTAAAATTACATTTTTGGGGAAAAAAAAGGCAAACTCCATCATTCATTGAATCAAATGGCTCATTCATCACAAAACCAACTGATATTGCCAACTACTTTAATCATTTTTTTAAATTGGAAAACAATTTACGCATGACATGCCAGCAACAAACGCTGACACTACACATCCAATTATATCTATCTCAAATTATGAAAGATAAGCATTGTAATTTTTGAATTCCGTAAAGTTAGCGTGGAAAAGATGAAAAAAATGTATGTTGTCTATTAACAATGACAAATCACCGGGGTCTGACAACTTGGATGGAGAATGACTGAGGATAATAGCTGACGAAATTGCCACTCCTATTTGCCACATCTTCAATTTAAGCCTACTAGAGAGTGTGTGTGCCCTCAGGCCTGGAGGGAAGCTAAAGTCATTCCTCTAGTAAAGCCCCCTTTACTGGCTCAAATAGCCGAGCAATCAGCCTGTTACCAACTCTTTGTAAAGTTTTGAAAAAGACAGTGTTTGACCAGATACAACACTATTTTACAGTAAACAAATTGACAACAGATTTTCAGCACGCTTATAGGGAAGGACATTCAACAAGCACAGCACTTACACAAATGACTGATGATGATTGGCTGAGAGAAATTCATGACAAAAAGATGATGGGGGCTGTTTTTTTAGACTTCAGTGCGGCTTTTGACATTATCGATCATAATCTGATGTTGGAGAATCATGTGTTATGGCTTTACACCCGCTGCTATATTGTGGATAAAGAGTTACTTGTCTAGTAGAAAAGCCAGTGTGTCTATGATGAGTCAACACTATACACGTCAGCTACTACAGCGACTTAACAAGGAGCTGCAGTTAGTTTCAGAGTAGGTGGCAAGGAATAAGTTAGTCCTAAATATTTCAAAAACTAAAAGCATTGTATTTGGGACAAACTTCAACTAAATCTTGTCATAAATGATGTGGAAATTGAGCAAGTTGAGGTGACTAAACGGATTGGAGTAACCCTGGATTGTATTGTGGATAAAGAGCTACTTGTCTAACAGACACACAGAGGGTGTTCTTTAATGGAAGCCTCTCCAACATAATCCAGGTAGAATCAGGAGTTCCCCAGGGTAGCTGTCTAGGCCCCTTACTTTTTTTCCATCTTTACTAACGACACGCCACTGGCCTTGAGTAAAGCCAGAGTTTCTATGTATGCGGATGACTCAACACTATACACATCAGCTACTACAGCGAGTGAAATGACAGCAACACTTAACAAAGAGCTGCTGTTAGTTTCAGAGTAGGTGGCAAGGAATAAGTTGTTCCTAAATATTTCCAAAACTAAAAGCATTGTATTTGGGACAAATCATTCACTAAACCCTAAACCTCAACTACATCTCGTAATGAATAATGTGGAAATTGAGCAAGTTGAGGTGACTAAACAGCTTGGAGAAATTGTAAACTATCATGGTCAAAACATATTGACGCAACAGTAGCTAAGATGGGGAGAAGTCTGTCCATAATAAAGCGCTGCTCTGACTTTTTAACAACACTATCAACAAGGCAGGTCCTACAGGCCCTAGTTTTGTCGCACCTGGACTACTGTTCAGTTGTGTGGTAAGGTGCCACAAAGATGGACTTATGAAAATTGCAATTGTCTCAGAACAGGGCAGCACGGCTGGCCCTTGGATGTACACAGAGAGCTAATATTAATAATATGCATGTCAATCTCTCCTGGCTGAAAGTGGAGGAGAGATTGACTTCATCACTACTTGTATTTATCAAAGGTATTGACATGCTGAATGCACCAAGCTGTCTGTTTAAACTACTAGCACACAGCTTAAACACCCATGCATACTCCACAAGACATGCCACCAGGGGTCTCTTCACAGTCCCCAAGTCCAGAACAGACTATGGGAGGCACACAGTACTACATAGAGCCATGACTACATGGAACTCTATTCCACATCAAGTAACTGATGCCAGCAGTAGAATCAGATTTAAAAAAACGGATAAAAATACACCTTATGGAACAGCAGGGACTGTGAAGCAACACAAACATAGGCACAGATACATGCATACACACACAATAACATACGCACTATACACACACATACACATGGATTCTGTGTTGTAGATATGTGGTAGTGGAGTAGGGGCCTGAGGGAACACACTTAGTGTGTTGTGAAATCTGTTATCAATGTAGTGTAATGTTTTAAAAAATGAATATATAATTTAGCTGGTTCCCAGGAAGAGTAGCTGCTGCCTTGACAGGAACTAATGGGGATCCATAATAAACCCCAGGAAGAGTAGCTGCTGCCTTGACAGGAACTAATGGGGATCCATAATAAACCCCAGGAAGAGTAGCTGCTGCCTTGGCAGGAACTAATGGGGATCCATAATAAACCCCAGGAAGAGTAGCTGCTGCCTTGGCAGGAACTAATGGGGATCCATAATAAACCCCAGGAAGAGTAGCTGCTGCCTTGGCAGGAACTAATGGGGATCCATAATAAACCCCAGGAAGAGTAGCTGCTGCCTTGACAGGAACTAATGGGGATCCATAATAAACCCCAGGAAGAGTAGCTGCTGCCTTGACAGGAACTAATGGGGATCCATAATAAACCCCAGGAAGAGTAGCTGCTGCCTTGGCAGGAACTAATGGGGATCCATAATAAACCCACAGGAAGAGTAGCTGCTGCCTTGGCAGGAACTAATGGGGATCCATAATAAACCCCAGGAAGAGTAGCTGCTGCCTTGGCAGGAACTAATGGGGATCCATAATAAATAGAAAATGCATAAGAAACAACCTCTTGTGTATCATCTAGTGGGTCAACTTCTACCGTTTCTCCTTGCATCTTCCCTATCCTGTTACTCTATAATTGATGTCAAATCAAGGTTGACTCAGTTTGATGAAGTGGAACAGACAGATGGACAGTAGTCTGAGGTCTCCCTCAATCTTGCTCTCTCTCTCTCTCCTCTCACTCTGAACAGATTCACTGCTGTCTGTGTGAATTATTTAGTGGTTGCCCGTCCTTTTCTCCTCTCTCCTCCCTTCATTGCTTCCTGTGGTGGAGGTAAAAGCCACCGTCTCCTCTCTTTCCGTCTCCTCTCTCTCCCCCATCTCGCTCCTCACTTTCGCTCCCTCTCTCTCCGTCTCCTCTCTCTCCCCCTCTCGCTCCTCACTTTCCCTCCGTCTCTCTCCGTCTCCTCTCTATCCCCCCTCTCGCTCCTCACTTTCCCTCCCTCTCTCTCCGTCTCCTCTCTCTCCCCCTCGCTACTCACCAGTGGTGTAAAATACTTAAGTAAAAGTAAAGTACTACTTAAGTAGTTGATTGGATATCTGTACTTTACTGTACTCTCTCTCTCTCTCTCCCCCTCCCTCCGTCCCTCATCTCTCTGTATCCATCATCATCACTCTGTATCCATCATCATTACTCTCTATCCATCATCACTCTCTATCCATCATCATCCCTCTGTATCCATCATCTCTGTATCCATCATCTCTCTGTATCCATCATCATCTCCCTGTATCCAACATCAACTCTGTATCATCTCTCCTCCTCCACTCCTCTCTCCTCATCCCCTCCTCTCTCCTCTACCTCCTCCATCATCTCCTCTCCTCCTCTAATCTCCTCCTCCACTCCTCTCCTCCTCTCTTATCTCCTCCCTCCTCCTCCCCTCCTCTCCCCTATCATCTCCTCTCCTCTTCCCCTCCTCTCTCCTCCTCCCCTTCCTCCTCTCCCCTATCATCTCCTCTCCTCCTCCCCTCTACGCTCCTCCTCCTCTACCTCCTCTCCCCTATCATCTCTTCTCCTCCTCCCCTCCTCTCTCCTCCTCCCCTTCCTCCTCTCCCCTATCATCTCCTCTCCTCCTCCCCTCTCCTCTCCTCCTCTACCTCCTCTCCCCTATCATCTATTCTCCTCCTCCCCTCCTATCTCTTCTCCTCCTCCACTCTTCTCTCATCTCCTCCTCCCCTCCTCTCCTCTCTCCTCCTCCACTCCTCTCTGTATCCATCAGCATCTTCCTGTGTACATCTGGAGCCTCATTCATTATTAACACCAATAGCTCCAAAAAGGGTCACCCCTGCAGCCCTCTCTGTCATCCCTCTCTTCCTTCTTCACATCTCTCTCTCTCTCTCTCTCTCTCTCTCTCTCTCTTCCTTCTTCACCTCTCTCTCTCTCTCTTCCTTCTTCACCTCTCTCTCTCTTCCTTCTTCACCTCTCTCTCTCTCTTCCTTCTTCACATCTCTCTCTCTCTCTCTCTCTCTCTCTCTCTTCCTTCTTCACCTCTCTCTCTCTCTTCCTTCTTCACCTCTCTCTCTCTCTTCCTTCTTCACCTCTCTCTCTCTCTCTCTCTCTCTCCTTCTTCACCTCTCTCTCTCTTCCTTCTTCACCTTCTCTCTCTCTCTCTCTCTCTCACTCTCTTCCTTCTTCACCTCTCTCTCTCTCTCTCTCTTCCTTCTTCACCTCTCTCTCTCTCTCTCTCTCTTCCTTCTTCACCTCTCTCTCTCTTCCTTCTTCACCTTTCTCTCTCTCTCTCTCTCTCTCACTCTCTCTCTCTTCCTTCTTCACCTCTCTCTCTCTCTCTCTTCCTTCTTCACCTCTCTCTCTCTTCCTTCTTCACCTCTGTCTCTCTCTCTCTCTCTTCCTTCTTCACCTCTCTCTCTCTTCCTTCTTCACCTCTCTCTCTCTCTTCCTTCTTCACCCCTCTCTCTCTCTCTCTCTTCACCTATCTCACTCTCTCTCTCTTCCTTCTTCACCTCTCTCTCTCTCTTCCTTCTTCACCTCTCTCTCTCTCTCTCTTCTTCACCTCTCTCTCTCTCTCTCTTCCTTCTTCACCTCTCTCTCTCTTCCTTCTTCACCTCTCTCTCTCTCTTCCTTCTTCACCCCTCTCTCTCTCTCTCTCTTCACCTATCTCACTCTCTCTCTCTTCCTTCTTCACCTCTCTCTCTCTCTTCCTTCTTCACCTCTCTCTCTCTCTCTCTTCTTCACCTCTCTCTCTCTCTCTCTCTCTTCCTTCTTCACCTCTCTCTCTCTCTCTCTCTTCCTTCTTCACCTCTCTCTCTCTTCCTTCTTCACCTCTCTCTCTCTCTTCCTTCTTCAACCGTCTCTCTCTCTCTCTCTTCCTTCTTCACCTCTCTCTCTCTCCCTTCTTCACCTCTCTCTCTCTCTCTCTCTCTCTTCCTTCTTCACCTCTCTCTCTCTCTCTCTCTCTCTTCCTTCTTCACCTCTCTCTCTCTCTTCCTTCTTCACCTCTCTCTCTCTCTTCCTTCTTCACCTCTCTCTCTCTCTCTCTTCCTTCTTCACCTCTCTCTCTCTCTCTCTCTCTCTCTCTCTCTCTCTTCCTTCTTCACCTCTCTCTCTCTCTCTCTCTCTCTTCCTTCTTCACCTCTCTCTCTCTCTCTCTCTTCCTTCTTCACCTCTCTCTCTCTCTCTCTCTCTCTCTCTCTCTCTCTTCCTTCTTCACCTCTCTCTCTCTCTCTCTCTCTCTTCCTTCTTCACCTCTCTCTCTCTCTCTCTCTCTCTCTTCCTTCTTCACCTCTCTCTCTCTCTCTCTCTCTCTCTCTCTCTCTCTCTTCCTTCTTCACCCCTCTCTCTCTCTCTCTCTCTTCCTTCTTCACCTCTCTCTCTCTCTCTCTCTCTCTTCCTTCTTCACCTCTCTCTCTCTCTTCCTTCTTCACCCCTCTCTCTCTCTCTCTCTCTCTTCCTTCTTCACCTCTCTCTCTCTCCCTTCTTCACCTCTCTCTTTCTCTCTCTCTCTTCCTTCTTCACCTCTCTCTCTCTCTCTCTCTTCCTTCTTCACCTCTCTCTCTCTCTCTCTCTCTCTTCCTTCTTCACCTCTCTCTCTCTCTTCCTTCTTCACCTCTCTCCCTCTCTCTCTCTCTTCCTTCTTCACCTCTCTCTCTCCCTTCTTCACCTCTCTCTTTCTCTCTCTCTCTTCCTTCTTCACCTCTCTCTCTCTCCCTTCTTCACCTCTCTCTCTCTCTCTCTCTCTCTCTCTCTTCCTTCTTCACCTCTCTCTCTCTCTCTTCCTTCTTCACCTCTCTCTCTCTCTCTCCCTTCTTCACCTCTCTCTCTCTCTCTCTCTTCCTTCTTCACCTCTCTCTCTCTCTCTCCTTCTTCACCTCTCTCTCTCCCTTCTTCAACCCTTTCTCTCTCTCTTCCTTCTTCACCTCTCTCTCTCTCTTCCTTCTTCACCTCTCTCTCTCTCTCCCTTCTTCACCTCTCTCTCTTCCTTCTTCACCTCTCTCTCTCTCTCTTCCTTCTTCACCTCTCTCTCTCTCTCTCTCTCTCTCTCTCTCTCTCTCTCTCTCTCTCCTTCTTCACCTCTCTCTCTCTCTCTCTTCCTTCTTCACCTCTCTCTCTTTCTCTCTCTCTCTCTCTCTCTTCTTCTTCATCTCTCTCTCTCTCTCTTCCTTATTCACCTCTCTCTCTCTCTCTCTCTCTCTCTCTTCCTTCTTCACCTCTCTCTCTCTTCCTTCTTCACCCTCTCTCTCTCTCTCTCTCTCTCTCTCTCTCTCTTCCTTCTTCACCCCTCTCTCTCTCTCTCTCTTCACCTATCTCACTCTCTCTCTCTTCCTTCTTCACCTCTCTCTCTCTCTTCCTTCTTCACCTCTCTCTCTCTCTCTCTTCTTCACCTCTCTCTCTCTCTCTTCCTTCTTCACCTCTCTTTCTCTCTCTCTCTCTTCCTTCTTTACCTCTCTCTCTCTTCCTTCTTCACCTCTCTCTCTCTCTTCCTTCTTCACCCGTCTCTCTCTCTCTCTCTTCCTTCTTCACCCCTCTCTCTCTCTCTCTCTTCACCTATCTCACTCTCTCTCTCTTCCTTCTTCACCTCTCTCTCTCTCTTCCTTCTTCACCTCTCTCTCTCTCTCTCTTCTTCACCTCTCTCTCTCTCTCTTCCTTCTTCACCTCTCTTTCTCTCTCTCTCTCTTCCTTCTTACCTCTCTCTCTCTTCCTTCTTCACCTCTCTCTCTCTCTTCCTTCTTCACCCGTCTCTCTCTCTCACTCTCTTCCTTCTTCACCTCTCTCTCTCTCTCCCTTCTTCACCTCTCTCTCTCTCTCTCTCTTCCTTCTTCACCTCTCTCTCTCTCTCTCTCTCTTCCTTCTTCACCTCTCTCTCTCTCTCTCTTCCTTCTTCACCTCTCTCTCTCTCTTCCTTCTTCACCTCTCTCTCTCTCTCTCTATCTTCCTTCTTCACCTCTCTCCCTCTCTCTCTCTCTTCCTTCTTCACCTCTCTCTCTCTCTCTCTCTCTCTCTCTCTCTCTTCCTTCTTCACCTCTCTCTCTCTCTCTCTTCCTTCTTCACCTCTCTCTCTCTCTCTCTCTCTCTCTTCCTTCTTCACCCCTCTCTCTCTCTCTCTCTCTCTTCCTTCTTCACCTCTCTCTCTCTCTCTCTCTCTTCCTTCTTCACCTCTCTCTCTCTCTTCCTTCTTCACCCCTCTCTCTCTCTCTCTCTCTCTCTCTTCCTTCTTCACCTCTCTCTCTCTTCCTTCTTCACCTCTCTCTCTCTCTCTCTTCCTTCTTCACCTCTCTCTCTCTCTCTCTCTCTCTCTCTCTCTCTTCTTCTTCACCTCTCTCTCTCTCTTCCTTCTTCACCTCTCTCCCTCTCTCTCTCTCTCTTCCTTCTTCACCTCTCTCTCTCCCTTCTTCACCTCTCTCTTTCTCTCTCTCTTCCTTCTTCACCTCTCTCTCTCTCTCTCTCTCTTCCTTCTTCACCTCTCTCTCTCTCTCTCTCTTCCTTCTTCACCTCTCTCTCTCTCTTTCTTCTTCACCTCTCTCCCTCTCTCTCTCTCTTCCTTCTTGACCTCTCTCTCTCTCTCTTCCTTCTTCACCTCTCTCTCTCTCTCTCTTCCTTCTTCACCTCTCTCTCTCTCTCTCTCTCACTTCCTTCTTCACCTCTCTCTCTCTCTCTCTCTTCCTTCTTCACCTCTCTCTCTCTCTCTTCCTTCTTCACCTCTCTCTCTCTCTCTCTTCCTTCTTCACCTCTCTCTCTCTCTCACTCTCTTCCTTCTTCACCTCTCTCTCTCTCTCTCTTCCTTCTTCACCGCTCTCTCTCTCTATCTCTCTCTTCCTTCTTCACCTCTTTCTCTCTCTTCCTTCTTCACCTCTCTCTCTCTCCCTTCTTCACCTCTCTCTCTCTCTCTCTCTCTCTCTCTTCCTTCTTCACCTCTCTCTCTCTCTCTTCCTTCTTCACCTCTCTCTCTCTCTTCCTTCTTCACCTCTCTCTCTCCCTTCTTCACCTCTCTCTCTCTCTCTCTCTTCCTTCTTCACCTCTCTCTCTCTCTTCCTTCTTCACCTCTCTCTCTCTCTCTCCCTTCTTCACCTCTCTCTCTCCCTTCTTCACCCCTCTCTCTCTCTCTTCCTTCTTCACCTCTCTCTCTCTCTTCCTTCTTCACCTCTCTCTCTCTCTCCCTTCTTCACCTCTCTCTCTCCTCCTTCTTCATCTCTCTCTCTCTCTCTTCCTTCTTCACCTCTCTCTCTCTCTCTCTTCCTTCTTCACCTCTCTCTCTCTCTCTCTCTCTCTCTCTCTTCCTTCTTCACCTCTCTCTCTCTCTCTCTCTCTCTCTCTTCCTTCTTCACCTCTCTCTCTCTCTCTCTTCCTTCTTCACCTCTCTCTCTTTCTCTCTCTCTCTCACTTCTTCTTCATCTCTCTCTCTCTCTCTTCCTTCTTCACCTCTCTCTCTCTTCCTTCTTCACCTCTCTCTCTCTTCCTTCTTCACCTCTCTCTCTCTCTCTCTCTCTCTCTCTCTCTCTCTCTCTCTTCCTTCTTCACCTCTCTCTCTCTCTCTCTCTCTCTCTCTCTCTCTTCTCTCTCTCTCTCTCTCTCTCTCTCTGATTAATGGTAGAGACACACGTATGACGTAACAAGAGGATTTGACTTCAGAGACAATCTTCTTATCCTCTGTGTGGCCCGGCCCCTCTGACCTATGCAATCCTATGGTTTGTCTACTATAATCCATACACTGTTACGCGGGGCGGTGCAGGTGAACCCAAATGCAGACTCAGACGAGGAGACGAGGTTAGGTAACCAATGTATTTATTATCAGGAGAGGAGATGGGGTGGGTAGTAGGGAATCCGGACTGAGGCTGAGGGCAAGGAGATTAGGAACCAGGTAAGCAGGTCTGGAGAAGAATCCAATGACGCAGTAGAGCGGGGATCCAGGGCAAGGAAGCAGGACTGAAGAGACGAGGGACTGGAGACAGGTACCAGAGTCAGAGCAGACGGGACTGTAGCAGAGAGAAAAAGCAGCGTGAGGCTAGGAACAAACAGCTAGAAATGCAGACTGACTGAGTAGAGGCTACGATCTGGCAGCGTGGAAGTGGCAGGGCTGAGTATTTGTAGAGGTCTTGATTACGGAACAGGTTGCAGCTGGTGGGATTTGGTTACCACAGGGTTAACAGGGTTACCACAGGGTTAACAGGGTTACCACACGTTACCACAGCGTTACCACAGGGTTAACAGCATTACCACAGGGTTAACAACATTACCACAGGGTTAACAGGGTTACCACACGCTACCACAGCGTTACCACACGTTACCACAGGTTACCACAGCGTTACCACATGGTTGCCACAGGGTTTACAAGGTCACCACAGGGTTAACAGGGTTACCACACGCTACCACAGCGTTACCACAGCGTTAACAGGGTTACCACAGGGTTACCACAGTGTTACCACAGGGTTTACAAGGTTACCACAGCGTTACCACAGCGTTACCAAAGGGTTAACAGCATTACCACAGCGTTACCACAGCGTTAAGAGGGTTACCACAGCATTACCACAGGGTTAACAGCGTTATCACAGGGTTACCACAGCGTTACCAAAGTGTTAACAGTATTACCACAGCGTTACCACAGCGTTACCAGCGTTACCACAGCGTTAACAGGGTTACCACAGCGTTAACAGGTTTACCACAGCGTTAACAGCGCTAGCACAGCGTTATCACAGTGTTAACGCAGAGTTAACAGGTTTACCACAGCGTTACCACAGCGTTAACAGGGTTACCACAGCGTTAACAGGGTTACCACAGCGTTACCACAGCGTTAACAGCATTACCACAGCGTTAACAGGGTTACCACAGTGTTACCACAGCATTAACAGGGTTACCACAGCGTTAACAGGGTTACCACAGCGTTACCACAGCGTTAACAGGTTTACCACAGCGTTAACAGCGCTACCACAGCGTTATCACAGTGTTAACGCAGAGTTAACAGGTTTACCACAGCGTTACCACAGCGTTAACAGGGTTACCACAGCGTTAACAGGGTTACCACAGCGTTAACAGGGTTACCACATCGTTACCACAGCGTTAACAGCATTACCACAGCGTTAACAGGGTTACCACAGTGTTACCACAGCATTAACAGGGTTACCACAGCGTTAACAGGGTTACCACAGCGTTACCACAGTGGTAACAGGGTTACCACAGCGTTAACAGGTTTACCACAGCATTAACAGGGTTACCACAGCGTTAACAGGGTTACCACAGGGTTAACAGCGTCACCACAGGGTTAACAGGGTTACCACAGCATTACCACAGGCTTACCACAGGGTTACCACAGCGTTACCACAGGGTTAACAGTGTCACTACAGGGTTAACAGGGTTACCACAGCATTACCACAGGGTTAACAGCATTACCACAGCGTTAACAGGGTTACCACAGCGTTAACAGCATTACCACAGGGTTACCACAGCGTTAACAGCATACACAGATACATTTTCAGTTTAAAGATCAAATGTAGCAGTTGTCAGTCTTGTAAATACACATTCATGTTTATTACCAATTCATCTGACTATACATCATTACACTTTTAGACATTTGATTTAAAACATTCATTTTTTTTCCCCACAATCTTGCTTTTTCTTCTTTAAAAGAAAAACATTTAATTATATTTATCTCATAGTAACAACTGTACAAGGACAGTAAAGTAGTACAATCATCTACTTAAACATGGATCTTAATTTAAATTAAATTGTGACAACAAAATGACAGCTGAAGATAGCTCACCATGGTTCTTTTCGATCGCGGGTTTGGACAATGCGCAATTTAAAGGTTATTTTTTTGATTAAGTCGACATATGGAGCATTGAATGTGTCTCTGCAAAACGCAGGAACATTACCTTTTAAAAACGCGCATTACGGACAAAGTGCGATCGGAGTAAATCCCGTCCCTTTAGGGGTCTATTCAGTCTGTAAAAGGTAAAGCAGTGACACATTCCATGAAAGAAATGTAAAGGTAATTTTCCGATTGGACCGACACGTGGAATGCAGTCTCCGTTAAAGCGGGAAACATGGCCTTTACATTTCAATCACGCTGCGAAGCTGAAGTTACGCGATGCGGATTGAATAGAGCCCCTTAGTCGAGTGTTTACATCCCAGCGGCATGACAGAGCACAGTGACAGCAGTAGCTTGTATGTACATGCACTAAAGTGCTAGAGTGTTGTTTTTTTTTTACAAAGGCATGCAGAGCAAATACGATTGCATCCCAAATAGCACTCTATTTGCTACATAGTGCATTACTTTTGACCAGAGCCCTATGGTGAATGCATTCAGTTGTATAACTGACTAGGTATCCCACCCACCCCCTCCCCCCTTTCCCTATGTGAATAGGATGCCATTTGGGATAACAGCCTATGTAACTGATAATTGTTACAACTTCCTTCCACATATGCATAAGGGTTATTCAGTTGCTATCTTCCCTCTCTTCTTCTACACGTTTACAGAGTTGAACATTCATTTCAAACATATAGAAATACATATATTAGCATCGTAACTGACATCATGGATTCACCTGCCTCAGCCAACAGGAAGCAGTATTTTTTATATTTTTTTGTCTTAAAACATTTGTTTGTTTGTTTATTCTACAAATACAAGTGTCTGACTTCAAGCTTCGAAGGAACAAACAGTAACATAAGATATGTTCAACTGAATAAGAAAATAGTTTAAGAGTATTTACACACAGCACAGAATATAACAAATGATACGTATATGCAGAATAAACAAAAACATAAACCAACAGAAAATGTGTATACCTTTATGTTCATACCGGTATTAGCATAACGGTTTTATAGTTCTCTCAACATCTGAAAATGTGTTTATTATATGACTAATATATATATACAGTACCAGTCAAGAGTTTGGACACACCTACTCATTCAAGGGTTTTTCTTTATTTTTACTATTTTCTACATTGTAGAATAATAGTGAAGACATCAAAACTATGAAATAACACATATCAAATCATGTCAGTAACCAAAAAGAAGTGTTAAACAAATCAAAAATATATTTGAGATTTGAGATTCTTCAAAGTAACCACCCTTTGCCTCGATGACAACTTTGCACAACGAGCATCATGAGGAATACTTTTCCAACAGTCTTGAAGGAGTTCCCAAATATGCTGAGCACTTGTTGGATGCTTTTCCTTCACTCTGTGGTCAAACTCATCCCAAGTCATCTCAATTGGGTTGAGGTCGGGTGATTGTGGAGGCCAGGTCATCTGATGCAGCACTCCATCACTCTCCTTCTTGGTCAAATAGCCCTTACACAGACTGGAGGTGTTTTGGGTCATTGTCCTGTTGAAAAACAAATGATCGTCCCACTAAGCGCAGACGGGATGGGCGTACCGCTGCAGAATGCTGTGGTAGCCATGCTGGTTAAGTGTGCCTTGAATTCTAAATAAATCACTGACAGTGTCACCAGTAAAGCACCCCCACACCTCCTCCTCCATGCTTCACGGTGGTAACCACACATGCAGAGATCATCCGTTCACCTACTCTGCATCTCACAAAGACACGGCGGTTGGACAGATTTCCACCGATCTAATGTCCATTGCTCGTGTTTCTTGGCCCAAGCAAGTCTCTTCTTCTTATTGGTGTCCTTTAGTAGTGGTTTCTTTGCAGCAATTCGAACATGAATGCCTGATTTACGCAGTCGCTGAACAGTTGATGTTGAGATGTGTCTGTCTGTTACTTGAACTCTGTGAAGCATTTATTTGGACTGCAATCTGAGGTGCAGTAAACTCGAACTTTTAATTTGAACCTTTATTTAACTAGGCAAGTCAGTTAAGAACAAATTCTTATTGACAATGTCGGCCTACCTAAAGGCCAATAAAAGGCCTCCTGCGGCAACAGGGGCCTGGGATTAAAAATAAATAAATACAATATAAATATAGGACAAAACACACATCACGACAAGAGAGACAACGCAACACTACATAAAGAGAGACCTAAGACAACAACATAGCAAGGCAGCGACACATAACAACACAGCATGGTAGCAACACCACATGACAATACAACATGGTAGCAACACAACATGGTAGCAACACCACATGACAACACAACATGGTAGAAACACAACATGGTAGCAGAACAACATGGTAGAAACACAACATGGTAGCAGCGCAAAACATGGTACAAGCATTATTGGGCACAGACAACAGCACAAAGGGCAGGAAGGTAGAGACAACAATACATCACACTTTTGGCATTCTCTCAACCAGCTTCATGAGGTAGTCACCTGGAATATATTTCAATTAACAGGTGTGCCTTGTTAAAAGTTAATTTTTGGAATTTCTTTCTTTCTCAATGCGTTTGAGCCAATCAGTTGTGTTGTGACAAGGTAGGGTTGGTATACAGAAGATAGCCCTATTTGCTAAAAGACCAAGTCCATATTATGGCAAGAACAGCTCAATTAATCAAAGAGAAACAACAGTCAATCATCAATAAGGAACATTTCAAGTGCAGTCGCAAAAACCATCAAGTGATATGATGAAACTAGCTCTCATGAGGACGGCCACAGGAAAGGGAGACCCAGAGTTATCTCTGCTGCAGAGGATAAGTTCATTAGAGTTACCAGCCTTAGAAACTGTAGCCCAAATAAATGCTTCACAGAGTTCAAGTACATTTTACATTTACATTTTAGTCATTTAGCAGACGCTCTTATCCAGAGCAACTTACAGTAATGAATGCATACATTTCATAATTTTTTTTCCCGTACTGGTCCCCAGTGGGAAGTAACAGACACATCTCAACATCAACTGTTCAGAGGAGACTGCGTGAATCAGGCCTTCATGGTCGAATTGCTGCAAAGAAACCACTACTAAAGGACACCAATAAGAAGAAGAGACTTGCTTGGGCCAAGAAACACGAGCAGTAGACATCAGACCGGTGGAAATCTGTCCTTTGGTCTGATGAGACCAAATTTGAGATTTTTGGTTCCAACCGCCGTGTCTTTGTGAGACGCAGAGTAGGTGAACGGATGATCTCCACATGTGTGGTTCCCACCGTGATGCATGGAGGAGGAGGTGTGATGGTGTGGGGGTTCTTCATGGCTACCACAGCATTCTGCAGCAGTACGCCATCCCATCTGGTTTGCGCTCATTTTTTTAAAACAGGACAATGACCCAAAACACACCTCCAGGCTGTGTAAGGGCTATTTGACCAAGAAGGAGAGTGATGGAGTGCTGCATCAGATGACCTGGTCACCACAATCACCCGACCTCAACCCAATTGAGATGGTTTGGGATGAGTTGGACCGCAGAGTGAAGTAAAAGCATCAGCATATGTAGGAACTCGTTCAAGACTTTTGGAAAAGTATTCCCGATGAAGCTGGTTGAGAGAATGCCAAGAGTGTGCAAAGCTGTCATCAAGGCAAAGGGTGGCTACTTTGAAGAATCTCAAATATAATTTTTATTTTTTATTTGTTTAACACTTTTTTGGTTACTACATGATTCCATATGTGTTATTTCATAGTGTTGATGTCTTCACTATTATTCTACAATGTAGAAAATAGTAAAAATAAAGAAAAACCCTTGAATGAGTAGGAGTGTCCAAACGTTTGATTGGTACTGTGTGTGTATATATATATATATATATATATATATATATATATATAATATACTATACTATGTATTGCATACATATATACACACATGTGGAACTATGAGTAAATCAAGTAGAGGCACATCTGACGGTAATGTTTGGATGATGTCATTGTTTTTGTTGTTACAGTACTATCCAGGTTCTTTTCATTACGGAGTTCAAAGTTTTAAGTTCCAGTTCTGTTGAGTTCCTGGTTGGTTAGCTGGTGCTACAGGGGCTCAACCCTGTTACAAATCTCCCCCCCTCCCCCCACCCCCTACGAATCCCTACGAGAGTGGGGGGGGGGGGGGGGGGGGGGGTCTGAGGTACCCTGTCTGTTCAGGAGAAGAGGAGGTGAGGGAGGAGCAGGAGAGAGGAGGAGTAGGAGAGAGGAGGAGTAAGGAAGAGTGGAGGAGGATAGAGTGTGGACAGTTCCATCAGGAGAGAGGAGGGAGGAGAAGAGGAGAGAAGCAGGAGAGAGGAGGGAGGAGAGAAGCAGGAGAGAGGAGAGAGGAGAGAAGCAGGAGAGAGGAGGGAGGAGAGAAGCGGGAGAGAGGAGGGAGGAGAAGAGGAGAGAAGCAGGAGAGAGGAGGGAGGAGAGAAGCAGGAGAGAGGAGGGAGGAGGGAAGCAGGAGAGGATGGAGGAGAGAAGCGGGAGAGAGGAGGGAGGAGAGGGAGTAGAGGAGGACTAGGAAAGATGGGTCTGAGGTACTGGCAGGGTTTCACAGGAGAGACAGAGAGTGGAGCGAGTAAAGGGAGTTAAGGAGGACAAGGGTATGGTGATGGTTCCTGTCATGACTCTGCTGGTCCAGTCTCGTCCAGGTCCGGTATAGAGGTGGACCCTGTCCTAGTCTTACTGGTCCCAGTCACCATGGGGAAGGTGAGCCTCCGCTCTGTGACGTCTCGCCAGCCTCGGTGGGAGGAGGGGGCTGCCCAGCGGGAGGGGGGGCGGCGGTTGGCTGGCCTCGCCGGACGCAGGAAACACGACTCTAGGGGTGGAGCCACCGGAGAGCGAGGGAGGTCCTTCAGGAGAGGAGGAAGTAGATGTGAGAGAGAGAAAGATAGAGACAAAATAGCTTCCTATATTCATAGGTTTTCATGATGATTATTTTAAGAATTAGAAAAAGACATGACCCAAGAGAGAGGAAAAGAAGTATTAACAAAAGCAAGTGTGATTAAAACAGCAAGGCAAATAATGACCACAGTATAAATCTAGCAGGATGAAACACCATGTGGAGGAAATACAGTGTGATGAAACAGGTGGAGGAACTACAGCGTGATGAAACACCAGGTGGAGGAACTACAGCGTGGTGAAACACCAGGTGGAGGAACTACAGCGTGATGAAACACCAGGTGGAGGAACTACAGCGTGATGAAACACCAGGTGGAGGAACTACAGCGTGATGAAACACCAGGTGGAGGAACTACAGCGTGATGAAACACCAGGTGGAGGAACTACAGCGTGATGAAACACCAGGTGGAGGAACTACAGCGTGATGAAACACCAGGTGGAGGAACTACAGCGTGATGAAACACCAGGTGGAGGAACAACAGCGTGATGAAACACCAGGTGGAGGAACTACAGCGTGATGAAACACCAGGTGGAGGAACTACAGCGTGATGAAACACCAGGTGGAGGAACTACAGCGTGATGAAACACCAGGTGGAGGAACTACAGCGTGATGAAACACCAGGTGGAGGAACTACAGCGTGATGAAACACCAGGTGGAGGAACTACAGCGTGATGAAACACCAGGTGGAGGAACTACAGCGTGATGAAACACCAGGTGAAGGAACTACAGCGTGATGAAACAGGTGGAGGAACTACAGCGTGATGAAACAGCTGAAGGAACTACAGCGTGATGAAACAGGTGAAGGAACTACAGCGTGATGAAACACCAGGTGGAGGAACTACAGCGTGATGAAACACCAGGTGGAGGAACTACAGCGTGATGAAACACCAGGTGGAGGAACTACAGCGTGATGAAACACCAGGTGGAGGAACTACAGCGTGATGAAACACCAGGTGGAGGAACTACAGTGTGATGAAACACCAGGTGGAGGAACTACAGTGTGACGAAACACCAGGTGGAGGAACTACAGCGTGACGAAACACCAGGTGGAGGAACTCCAGCGTGATGAAACACCAGGTGGAGGAACTCCAGCGTGATGAAACACCAGGTGGCGGAACTACAGCGTGATGAAACACCAGGTGGAGGAACTACAGCGTGATGAAACACCAGGTGGAGGAACTACAGCGTGATGAAACACCAGGTGGAGGAACTACAGCGTGATGAAACACCAGGTGGAGGAACTACAGCGTGATGAAACACCAGGTGGAGGAACTACAGCGTGATGAAACACCAGGTGGAGGAACTACACCGTAATGAAACACCAGGTGGAGGAACTACAGTGTGATGAAACACCAGGTGGAGGAACTACAGCGTGATGAAACACCATGTGGAAGAACTACAGCGTGATGAAACACCAGGTGGACGAACTCCAGCGTGATGAAACACTAGGTGGAGGAACTACAGCATGATGAAACACCAGGTGGAGGAACTACAGTGTGATGAAACACCAGGTGGAGGAACTACAGCGTGATGAAACACCAGGTGGAGGAACAACAGCGTGATGAAACACCAGGTGGAGGAACTACAGCGTGATGAAACACCAGGTGGAGGAACTACAGCGTGATGAAACACCAGGTGGAGGAACTACAGCGTGATGAAACACCAGGTGGAGGAACTACAGCGTGATGAAACACCAGGTGGAGGAACTACAGCGTGATGAAACACCAGGTGGAGGAACTACAGCGTGATGAAACACCAGGTGAAGGAACTACAGCGTGATGAAACAGGTGGAGGAACTACAGCGTGATGAAACAGCTGAAGGAACTACAGCGTGATGAAACAGGTGAAGGAACTACAGCGTGATGAAACACCAGGTGGAGGAACTACAGCGTGATGAAACACCAGGTGGAGGAACTCCAGCGTGATGAAACACCAGGTGGCGGAACTACAGCGTGATGAAACACCAGGTGGAGGAACTACAGCGTGATGAAACACCAGGTGGAGGAACTACAGCGTGATGAAACACCAGGTGGAGGAACTACAGCGTGATGAAACACCAGGTGGAGGAACTACAGCGTGATGAAACACCAGGTGGAGGAACTACAGCGTTATGAAACACCAGGTGGAGGAACTACAGCGTGATGAAACACCAGGTGGAGGAACTACAGCGTGATGAAACACCAGGTGGAGGAACTACACCGTAATGAAACACCAGGTGGAGGAACTACAGTGTGATGAAACACCAGGTGGAGGAACTACAGCGTGATGAAACACCATGTGGAAGAACTACAGCGTGATGAAACACCAGGTGGACGAACTCCAGCGTGATGAAACACTAGGTGGAGGAACTACAGCATGATGAAACACCAGGTGGAGGAACTACAGTGTGATGAAACACCAGGTGGAGGAACTACAGCGTGATGAAACACCAGGTGGAGGAACTACAGCGTGATGAAACACCATGTGGAAGAACTACAGCGTGATGAAACACCAGGTGGACGAACTCCAGCGTGATGAAACACCAGGTGGAAGAACTACAGCGTGATGAAACACCAGGTGGAGGAACTACAGCGTGATGAAACACCAGGTGGAGGAACAACAGCGTGATGAAACGGGTGGAGGAACTACAGCGTGATGAAACACCAGGTGGAGGAACTACAGCGTAATGAAACAGGTGGAGAAGCAAGTTAGTTAGCATGAATGATGATGCAGCTACTCCACTCCACTGCTGTGGTTTAAAATGTCCTATCCTTGGTTCTACGTATCATATGAATGATGAGGGAAATCTAAACCGCAAGTCTACATCTAGCTCTGCTATAAATACACAGATGAGGGGGTGGCAACAGAACACCAGGATGGAGGAAGTGTTTCTGCCTCCACAGATAAAAAAATAAAATATATATATATATATATATATATATTTATTTGAATCTGATGTTACGAATTCTGTTTTCTAGCCTACTTTTAGAAGCATTAATCAAAACAATACATCAATGAAACCAGTCAATCAACAGGTAAGTCCTACCCAGGTAATGACAGTACATAACATTAAATGATACCATGGAAGCGTATTAGAGGTCGACCACACAATGTTGCTTTCAGTTTCATCACATCCACTCAGCATGCAGCCACGTTTAGCAGTAACTTCCTGTTTAAAAAAAATAAAAAATAAAATGTTTTACAACCTCTAACCTCACGGCCCGGGGTCACGGGGGGGGGGGTCACGTTTAGCAGTAACTTCCTGTTTAAAAAAAAATAATAATAATAATGTTTTACAACCTCTAACCTCATGGCCCGGGGTCACAGGGTCACAGGGGTCACGTTTAGCAGTAATGACCCACTGGAACGTTCAATTAAATTTGAGATGCATGCAGACGATGTCACACGCACGCTAATTTGTCCTCGTTAATGAAGCTTAGAAAGGTTGTTATGGTGAGAGAACAGTGAACGAGGAGAAAGCAAGCTCGTACTGTGGTAACAGATCCAGTATGTTTTGTGAACAGCGCACAGACAGCAGTCAGAAGACCTATCAGAAATACAACGGTGTCACGGTGTTAGATAAGACACCTTGGGTCATACTGTCACGCCCCTGATCTGTTTCACCTGTCCTTGTGCTTGTCTCCACCTCCCCCTCCATGTGTCGCCCCTGTTCACAATAATCCCCTGGGTATTTATACCTGTGTTCTCTGTTTGTTTGTTTGTTGCCAGTTCGTCTTGTTCGTTCAAGCCCACCAGCGTTTTTCCTGTCAGCTCCTATCATTTCCCAGCCTCGTCCTCCTGGTTTCCTCGTCCTCCTCCTTTCCTCGTCCTCCTGGTTTTTGACCTTTGCCTGTCCTGTACCCGCACGCCTGACCACTCTGCCTGTCCCTGACCCTGAGCCAGCACTGCCGTCCTGTACCTTTGCACCACTTCTGGATTACCGACCTCTGCCTGACCCTGAGCCAGCACTGCTGTCCTGTACCTTTGCCTTACCCTGGATTTCTCGACCCCTGCCTGCCTTGACCTGTCTTTGCCTGCCCCTGTTGCTACAATAAACATTGTTACTTCGACAGTCTGCATCTGGGTCTGACCTTGATTCCTGATACATACAGGACCAGTCGGAAGACCTATCAGAAATACAACGATGTTAGATAGACACCTTGGGTCATACAGGACCAGTCAGAAGACCTATCAGAAATACAACAGTGTTAGACAGACACCTTGGGTCATACAGGACCAGTCAGAAGACCTATCAGAAATTCAACAGTGTTAGATAGACACCTTGGGTCATACAGGACCAGTCAGAACAACAACTGTTGTGGTGTACATTATGGCTCCAGAAGAGTCATCTTTCTCTGTTTTCGTTTTAGTCGACCACCTATACTTCCCCTTAGATTTAAAAAATAAATAAAACATTAACATAACTGAAAACTGGGGAAACTTTATTCCACACAAGTGGTTCTTCTGGCCTCTACCATGTGTAAGGCCAGACGTATGGACAGAAAACCCGAGGACTCTTTGGGTCAGTTGACAGTTGATTTGTGATCTTCTTAAAATAAATATGAATGAATACATAGAGATATTAAATACCACATTAGACCATGCAGACACCTATGATGATAATAATCAAGAGGGCGAAAGAAAAAAAAACGCACACCTATTTAGGCGAGATGCTGGCTAGCGTAGCGGAACACTTAAAAAAATATAAAGGAGAGCCACACTCTCTAGGAGATACAAAAATATATTATGTCCAATGTTTCGACAGACGAGCTGTCTACATCGGGGTATAATGACAAACACTGCGGGGTGACTCATTTATATAGTGTTAAAAGACACACACACAGGTGTCTGTAATCATGGCCGGGTTGTGGCCTGATATCATTGGTTAATTCTCATATATTAAATTAGCATACAAAAAAACAAAACATAAAAGGATAGCGTACGATCATAGATACAATTTGTCTACATAAGCCTACAAACATTTACAATAGCAAAATCACAAGAATCACAAGAATGGCTTCAGATCAAAGTCTACGTTGAGACCGAAGGGAGCAAGGGTCTTTAAATTAAAGATCCAGGCAGCAGCTCGTTTAAACAATAAATTGTCGAGGTCACCCCCTCTCCTAGGGAG